>NC_053134.1:21824318-22089318 GCF_010015445.1 Perca fluviatilis | reverse complement strand
CCTCAGTTTCCTGGACGCCAGAGGAGTGAATGTACAAGGGCTCTCAGCAGAAGGTAAGAAGAATAAACAATACGTAACCCAAGGCCTGATTAAACTCTTAATTGGATCAGTGGAACTGCAGGCGAAGGGTCTTCCCGTTGTACTGCGAACTTCTAAAACTGGAAAATGCATTTTGGCTCCAGCACAACCCGATCTTCTGTGGGTAGCTTTCCATTTCTTCACAGTACCAAATATCTTCCAAAAAAACTGCTTAAATCCTATTTCCAAGACGTACTATTATACTTCACAGCAATTGAATTTACCACGTCGGTATCATGACAGGGTGCACAGTTTCTCCATCTCCAGCTTCCACTATGGCAGTGTAGGCAATCATTAGGGCATCAAAGTGGATTGTGGGAGGATAAAAAACTCCAGCGAGGGATTCGCCTCCCAACCATCACGGTATACAGTACATGGCTTATATGACAGCCATGACTGCAGCAGGGCTCAGGACTGAATGACTGCTTGCCAAATTGAATGATAAGCTAAAATTGTCTCACAAGGCCAGGGCTAAAATTACATTTAAGCTCCAAACTATCTGTTATGATTTTGTTTTACACTTGATCTGGACTCTGCAGGAGGAACCCAAGATTCCCTCAAAGTCTGTAAATGAATCCAACTGCAGTCAGTTTTTTCCCCCCCTGCATGCAGAGAGCTGTGTGTTCAGGGAAACACACACCAGACGCTGCACGTACTGTAGCTTTGCATCCTGTGACGTGTCCTATTTGACACCTGTAGCGCACACCTGTACATTAAGACATAGTCAAGTTACCGCAGCTGGCATGTCCCAAATAGTTGCTGTCCTGTCCATGTATCTCCAAATTGTCTTTTTAACAAGCAAAACGCATCTGTTTACAGCTTTGCGTTTTTCAGATAATTTAAAGATTTCAAATGGTCTATTTAGCTTAACAATTAAGAGAATTTTCACCCAATCTCTCAATTTGAAATCACTAAAGTTGGAGATACATTGTTTTCACCGGACAGGGACAGATGTGGTGAAGCTGTTGCTTTTCTGGACCTTTAGCATGTGTCAGCTCTGAGAAAGGATGCTACAGTATCAGTGTGCAGGCTTGCATAGAAAACCACCGGTGCACTGCAGATGTATTGACGCGTGTTGTACGCCTCTGCCTTTTTTTTCTTACTTGGTACACCCGGAATTGATTTAATAATGACAGTATGTAAAATAATCAACATGTCAAAAATGTATGCATCTAAGGAGTGATGTGAGAAGTATTTGGTTGATAACCTGAACTCTTTCTGATTGGGTTTTCTATAATCCCATACAGTACATACACACATGTCTCAATTCTTCTAGCAGAAAATGGCTCCAGCTGTTATTTTGGACTTGCAGACCCAGTGATGTTTCTGCTCCCCTTTAAACATTAAAGAGGTGTGCGCCCTTGACCTCTCCAGCAGCAGAAAATAGTCTGAAGCCTGACACACTGACCCCCCCATCCCCCCCCCCCCAAGCACTAAAAACAGCAAAGTGACTCGCGAGGCCTGGAATTTCAAAGTGGGCCTGTAAATATGTGGGCTATTGGGTTACTCTGTCCATCACTGTTGCTGCTGCATTTCATCACTCACTTCACTCAGCCCATCTCTCCCTCACTCTCTGCCTTTGTCAGTCTCATTCTGTTACTCTGCATGTGCTCTGTGTGTGAGTTGAATTGGATGGCCATGTTTGCCCTCTCCTGTCTAATTGAATCAGCCCAGGGCTTTCCACATTCTGTTGGCTAGCATATGCAGTCTTTATTATTTTTTTTTACAAGGCGTGGGTTTAAAAAATTCAAAGTGGAATGTTTGATGCGCATACAGGGACAGGATTTTTTTTTTCTTCTTTTCCCTGAGAGAGCCTACTTATTGTAATAACCTCTCTAGAAGTCCCCTTGCATCTCTTTGGTTTGGGAGGCTGTAAACTGAAGTTCCGGAAAAAAACCATCATGTTGTAAGAGTGTTATGGTTCCCCCTGAGACGTTTTTTGCTAAGGGAGGTTATAGGCCATAATGAAAACAACAAGTTTTTTTTTTTTTTTTTTTTTTATAAAAAAAAAAAAAAAGAAAATAACGCTATAGAGAAGTTGTCGTTGTGAACCTGCGTTTAGCTCCAAACACTAGTGTGGCTCTCTACACTCTTAATCTTGTTACAAAGAAAAAAGCTCCACCAACTTTAACTCACATGTGACCCCCTAAGCACAAAAAAATTTCATCAAAACCAGAAAAAGAAAAAAGTTTTACTACTTGAAATGTGATAATTATCCACAGGAAGTTCAGTCTACCGTTGCCAGCCTTTAAAAAGCAGGTGTAAAGCTCCGAAACACACATTTCCTGCAGTTGATAATGGGTTACGGTGAGGGGTCCTTACAGCAGGTCATTAAAGCCTCTTTCCACTGCAGGGTCTCTGCAGCCGACACCATACTACAGGCTCTTGTTGCTTGTAGTGCTACCTACAGAATGACCCGCTCACCACAATAAAGTCCCTCCTGCTTGATCTCAGTTGGTGCAAAATATAAAAAAAATATCGTATATTTCATTAGGTCACTGCGCTGGGTCAGCAAGGGGTACACGCTTGTTCTCTGAGCAGAAGGTGAAGCCCAGGGCAAGGGTACGGCTTTAAAGCTCAGTGTATAGCCTGTCCTTTATGGCTGCAAACAAATGTCTGACTTTGTAAAAGGCACTGGGCTAGAAAACACAACATAACGGTTGTTTAAATCTTAATTAAGAACTCAGAATGAAATGGAAGTCAAACAAAGGAATTAAAACCAAGTTTACAGGGAGAAGCCCAGGGCAGCGGCGGAAGCGAAGACATGAGCAGCTGTTGAGTCGTAAAGAGAGACCCTGGCTGGATATGTTTTGTCTGGGGATTAAACCCAAGAAAAGTTGATTAAATAGGTAAAGACAGGATATATATTCCTTAAAGTTTCACACAGTATTTGTCTTCCTCTTTGTATTACTTAGCCTTGTTAGATTATCTCGTTCACCTCCTCCAAAGTCCCCTGTGACTCATGAAATAACTAACCTCTCGAAATAGTGAGCGAGAAAAAAAAAAGAGAAAAGATTGAATGAAGCTGCGTCAACCACTTAAAAGGCCCCCAGAAGCAAGAGACACATTTCCACTGAGCGTGGCCCAAACAGAAACACTTATCTTCTATACTGCTCCAGAGCGGCAGCGGATGAAAAGTCTGTGTATGGCTGAGAAAAAATGTTTAATGGGAGCTTTAGCAATGTCCTACCACTGTCTCACAGAATCCAGCATCATCATTTTCTCTGTCACAACTTCCCCCAAAACAATACATTACAATACATCTTCAGCAGACACACTTACGGAGCTTCAGCCAGACGACAAGCTGAACTGCAGGCGATTGATGGTCAAGCAGAAGAAGTATTTGAAGTGCTCGTATCTCTCCCTACACCAGCGTGGAGGAAAAAGTCAGCACGGTGCTCTTTTGTCTGTGTTGCCAGTGAGAGCGCTTGAAGTTTGGTCAGAAAGTAATGTTATGCTGCACAGTAGCTAACTTCTCAAAGTCCCTTTTCATGCATAAATCCTGCCTATGTCCTACTTTAAAACTGAAGAACCCAAAAAATTACAAGATAAAGCAGCAGTTGGCTCAGAACAACCCTGTTCATATACACTTTGCATTGGCTGATACATTTTAAAGAAATGTAATACCGCCCGAAGTATTGTTGTATATCAACATAATGATGAAATGTTTATATTGCAAATTAATTTGACCTTATCACCGAATCGGTTTTCCACGTGTTCTCACTGCATGTAAGGTTCAGGCGAGGGGTGGTGCCTTGCTAGAGCGTGCAGGAGGCAGGACACGACGCAGATTACACCGCGGTCACGTTGTCCATTTGTAATTTGGCCATAAGCAACCGAGCCTCTTGCCGTTCCTTGAATTTGTCGGACGGTTTTGGCGTTGGTCCCTTCCGGACAGAAGTTCTCGAATCTCGTTGTCTGTCCAGTCAGACATTTTCTTTGGCGTCTTCGTGTAAATCACTCTTCCCCTTCACCCTCGGGTGTTTGTTTTCTTCCGATTTTGCACCAGCTGCATGATTAAAAGAAAAACTCGCCCACTCGCTTGCTGTGAATTCTCCGGGCACTGACCTGCTCTGTTCACACATGAGCTCATTCGGACATTGCACGGACTTTGTGCTAGGGAGCTGGCAGGAAAAAGTCGGTTTAATGTCCGGTCCAACTGATCTGGACATTTACATTCTCACATACAGCTCTTCTGGGTGCTGTCTAGCTAAGTTCAGGGATGGAGTGCATGTAAAAGGGACTTGAGTTGACTTTTTCAACATAAAGACCTTTTACCTAGCCTGAACTAAGTGTTTTAGTTGCCTAATCCGAACCAAATCTAGAACCGAGGACACAACCTCAGGTCTCCGGTGTCAAAGTCACTCTTGGCCAACCATCCACGCTGACGTTCGTATACCAAAGAGCCACCGTGCAACGTCACTTCAACAAACATGGTGTCCTTTGCAAGTGAGCTTTCTAAATGGGCTACACGCGTAACACAGCAACAGAGGAAAAGCTAATGGATCGAGTGATGTAAGCGTTAGGAGGTTGTACCAGACCAGATTCTCCTTCACTTGTGGAAAAGTGTCTTTTACTTTCTCACATCGAACAAAACTGCATGTGGTCAAGTGTTTAATATTTGATCCCCGAGTTACATTGTTAACATTCTATATTTTTCTATCGCGGCCGGATCGCCTCCAGGCTAGTTCTGAAACAGTTCAGTTTCCCCATGATACAACGCTACCTAGCCCAGGATCTGTATATAATTGTATAGTAATTGGATCAAACACATGAATGTATGATTTCACAAATGAGCACAAAGCGGAAGTCATGAAGGTCTTAAACTAGAGTTTCACACGGGGGGGACTGTAGCTTTCCGATAAGTACAAGAAACCTGATTTGTTCTACGCATGCGCGAAGATGGTTGAGTTTAGGCATTGACCTCGAATGGTTAGGGGATCGGGATAGCCCATTGGTCACGGGATAGGACCTAAACCAATTGTGTTTCCGGTACAGATCAGGTACTGAAGTGACAGGGACCCACCTTTTAGGCCCTTACCACATCAGTTGATACTGTGCTTTTGTGGTTCATAATGCCGAACAAATGAGCATAAAAGAGTAACCCTGGAACAGTGGGGCCCCAGGACAGTTGCCGAATTGCCTGGTACACCTTTCTAAATTTCCCTTCAAATGCTCAAATGTGCTGTTCTGTTCTGACCTTGACATCATGGCCATCTTCCCTTTTGGGATGGATGAAGTATTATTCTTCCTCGTGTCCTCGTCATTATCCTTTCTGGTAATTGTACCAGTCCCCGTCAGTTTCAGTCCACAGCGGCTCTTTGGCTAGCTGAATCGGCAACATTGTCTCTCCCTAAAGCACAGAAAACGCTGCTCTTCAGACTCTCTAAGGCCCAGTATAAATTACCGCCTATGGGTGTTGTGGAAAAATGAAAAACACCCCCAAGAGATTAATCTTTCCCAACTTGCACAGTCTCCAAACAGCATAGTGCAGCCATGTATGGCAGGGGAGAAGGTTTGAGCCCCACCAAAATTGAAAAATGGAGTAAAAAGCCCTGCGTCAGCCGCTGCTATCCTTCCTGTGCCTCTGTGTGCCAGCTCTCACTGAGGGTTTGATCTGCAAAGTCCATTTCACAAATGGGTGCGTTAGCCACAGTGATCAATTCTTCCGCCTGTGTGACTGCTGAATCCCATCTTGGTGTGTGTGTGTGTGTGTGTGTGTGTGTGTGTGTGTGTGTGTGTGTGTGTGTGTGTGTGTGTGTGTGTGTGTGTGTGTGTGTGTGTGTGTGTGTGTGTGTGTGTGTGTAGGAGTCTGCGAGAGATGCATTTGTTTGAGTTTTGTCTGAGCTGAGCTCAGGAACTGTTGAGGATAAGATGAACACCCCAAACCATGTTGCTCATTGATTAGGAGTGTTCTTGCCATCGCCAGCTCAGCATATTTAAAAGGTAACTTTCTCTGCAGCGCTGCAGTTTCTTGGTGATGTAAAAAGAGGTATCTAATCTCTTTAATTCTCATGCATTACGCTTACGTCCTTTGAGTTCATTTTCAATATGAATGCATTTTGGATCATTGTGTTTCGTCTTTACTTTCACCCTTCTCTGTGCTGCTGTTGTCATTTAGGTCATGAACTCTTTATCTCACCCATTTATATAATTTCACCTTCATCACTACACAGAAATGTGTCACTTCTGTCATCGTCACACAGCATCTGTAAATACACCATCAGTTCCTCATTTCATGGCGAAAGCAGAACGGTAATTGAAGTTCCTGTTGTATATTTTTGGCAGTTTGGCCTCAGACTTGCTCTCACACCAGACGTCTGCCAGTTAAACACCAGTCCAGAACACATTGAGCTTCACTCCTAAATACACCAGCTGTGTGTTACTTAGCAGATGCTTTTTATCTATGACAACTGGTTCTTCTTGTGAGCTCTGGCCTAAATTATTCCTATTTAGAGTGTTACATCATGCTGAATACAGTTAAATGATACAACTCTGCATATAATATACAATGCATCAATTTCTCCTCCAGTTAAAGCCGGGTGTATAATTACTCTTATAAAACTTGTATCTTTGCCGAACAACAGCTGCACTTGAGCTCTATCCCCAAGTGTCTTATTTTTTTAAGTTTTTTTTAAGTCAACATATGTTCACTTTACAGTGTTTGAAAGATGCAATACATGGTCTGGAAAGCTTCTTTTTTTTTGTCACAGGACACTGCTTTGGTTCAAGTGGAAAACAAAAGCTGCACTATTTTCACTTGCCAAAAAAGTGGCGTTATTCCAATAAAAAGCATTTGTTCTAGTGGAGGGCAGATGCAGGGTAACGCTGTATACCCCTGTACACCAGGGTTATTATAGGACACTAAAACGAAAAATGAAAACAAGCAATAAAAAAAATCTTTTTAGTAAACTGAATCTAAATAAAAACTAAAACTAAACTGAAACTATATTGCCAGGTTGAAAAAAGTGATGAAAAATTAACATAAATCATTTGGGTTTTAGTTTTTTACAGAAACTGACATTGACATTCCAAGAGATGGGGATATGCTGTAACTGCTTCACATCGGACACTAAAGTAGCACAAAGAAGAAACATTATGGCTATTCCTATACAGTTCTTAAACAATGTATTTTGTCTGTATATAGTAGCCACTTACTTTTGAGACATTATCCTACCCTAACAAAAACAAACAAAAAATCCTGTAAAAACTGAAAAACTAACTAAATCTAACAAACACTCTGAAAACTAACTTAAACTGAAATGAAATCCAAAAGTAAAAAGGGATATAAAATTAAAAAAAAACCTAATTCAAAATTAAAAACTATAACAACCTTGCTGTATACAGTAGTAATGCATAGATTCGGGATCATATCATCATATGATAGTGGAGTAGCGCTGTAAGTAACACAGACGCTCAGATTGTCCTTTCTGTTTTGTCCCCGCAGAGATCAGGAATGGCAACTTAAAGAGCATCCTGGGCCTCTTCTTCATCCTGTCGCGCTACAAGCAGCAGCAGCAGCAGCAGCAGCAGTACTACCAGTCCCTGGTGGAGCTCAGCCAGCAGACCAGCAGCACCGCACCGTCCGCCAGCAGCCTCAAGACGCAAGACATGCAGTCCAGGTACCATGCAGCGCTCCAGATATTTGCATTTCAGGAGTTTGGTGTCGGCTTTGGGTCTCATTTGGGCTAGTCTCGCATTGCCAGACCTTCCTCCACAGCCCTGCGGAGGAGGGTCTGGCTAGTCGAGAAAAACGTTTTTTTTCTTTTTTGCATTTCTTTTAACCAATCGCAATCTTCTTGGTGGAACATGTGTACGTTCAAAGGTTGTTTTAGTCGTGCAACAGAAAACTCAGATGGGACAGATAGTCTAGCTAGCTGTCTGGTTTTACCCTGCAGAGATCTGAGGAGCAGTTAACCAGAGTCCTCAGAAATCCACCAGAGTTTTTGCCAACACAAAGAAAGCGGAAGGTGGCGGACATCCGGCGGAATTTCCGGCGGCACCTGAATTATATTGAAAATGAAACGTCGTCGATATAGACTACATTTGGGTCAGATGTAGCCTAGAGGTTGCAGAAGCAAGCTCATGTCACTGGCTTGAATTAGTTGACCAATTATTTTTAAGGACCAATGCTGGAAGAGAGGTTGAGAGATGTATCGCTTTTAGATGCTTAATTAGGTCCAGTTAGAGCTTTTGTAAACAGGAATTTGTTGGATATGACTGCCTCTCAGTGCAAAGTGAGCAACAGCCTTCGTGGAAAATGTAACTCATTAGGGCGTTCGCTGCATCAGCTCCATTAGGAGGTTTTGACTGGGAAGAGCCAAGCTGGCTCACTGATTTACATGTTGAATCCAGTCCAAGCCTCAGAATGTATGGGAAATACGCTATTTCCCTCTCTGGTTGAGACATACATTAGAAGATTGATACGACTCTCGTTTCTGTTAAGTTCAAAAGCTACAGCCTGTTACCTTAGCTTAGCATAAAGACTGCAAGCAGGGGGGAAACGGCTAGCCTGGCTCTGTCTGAAGGCGACAAAATCCACCAGTGGTCGAGTCGCAATGTGGGTAATGTGGGTGCCAGGTTTTGACAAAGAAGAAGAATGCGCGGAATAGAAAAGACAACTCTGGTTCTGCTGCATCGATTCTTCAACAGTCCACCTTGAGTCCGACAATTTTACAGGAGTGCAACGCTAAATCTGTGCAGAGCTCCTTTTTAAGGGATGGTGAGTTGTCCTTAGTTTAGCAGTTGTAGGTTTACAATATGAAGAGGTTTATGAGGTACATTTTTAATATTAGGACATGCATTGTACAGTATTGGCATACAGGCAGCTAAGCAGTAAAAGGCAGTAAAAGCAAAGGAGGCCTGACCCGCTGTGATGTAAATAGACAGAGCAGGCCTAAGACGAGCATCTAAAGGAAGGCCTGACATGCCACACATGAGCAGCATTCCCCTTGACCAGATCAAGTTACTGCACTGTGTGTGTGTGTGTGTGTGTGTGTGTGTGTGTGTGTGTGTGTGTGTGTGTGTGTGTGTGTGTGTGTGTGTGTGTGTGTGTGTGTGTGTGTGTGTGTGTGTGTGTGTGTTTTGTCGTGCGTGCGTCGCGTGCGTCGCGTGCGTGGCGTCGCGTGCGTGCGTTGCTAGCCTAATTCTTGTTCTAGCTGTACATCCGCTAAAAGCTTTGTGTCCCTCTCTAGCCGTCTTCTCCCGCTCCATGACATATGGGGACATTAAATAACACACACACGTACGTAGATGACCAACTCTTTCCTCCTCATGCCATTTCTACTTAAGTCTCTCTTTCAGTTTTTACTTTCTTTATACTCATGTCTCTCTGTCTCTCTTCCTACGCCTAACAGGAATGAGTCAATTCTCTTTGTGATGGCCAATACATTAACTGATAACAGAGAATCCATTGTATCTGTATAATAACACATAGTGTATTCCCATTAAGATGACACATACACTGTGTGTGTGTGTGTGTGTGTGTGTGTGTTTATCTGTGTGTGTGTGTGTATGTGTGTGCGTAGAATCAGTGCAATAAGAGCAATTAGTGTTAGCACTTGGCGAGAGGGCATAGGAGTAAGATGATATCGTCGAGCGCTTTGGCCCCAAAGTTCGGAAGTTCGGAGGTGGTAGCAATCGGGGTGTGTGTGTGTGTGTGTGTGTGTGTGTGTGTGTGTGTGGGGCGGGGGGTTATCAGGGGCACAGCTGCCTCCCATTCCCACACTCCTGCCTCCCCCACCTGCCCCCACAACAGGTGGAGAACGCTCTCACACACATACACACCAAACAGTGAAGTACGAAGCAACACTGCTGCATCAGTCCAGCCAAACCAATACACACACACACACACACACACACACACACACACACACACACACACACACACACACACACACACACACACACACACATACTGATAAAGCCATTCCATAAGTTTACCCTCATAAAATACAAGGAAGTGTCTGATAACAAGTTGGTTGGTTGATATTTGAGGTATTATTTTTTCATGAGATATTTGAGGGCCCTCCCCCCAATAAGGAGAACCTATAAAGTCATGGCTGAAGGTCTTCTATAAAGACCAAGTGGCTCAGTTCATTTCCAAATAGACCATCTGCCCTCTCTGTCCATGGCCCCAGTAATGTCTTACTGCCCTGGGCTGATAACTTAATCACGTCTGAATGTTGAAGGCCTCGGTCGAGGTCAGAGGATCACTCCATGTCTGTCAGTGATAAAGTCAGCCATTAATCGGTGAGTTTTTTTTTTTTTGGGGGGGCGGATGTCTGGGCCATTCAACGGCTATTCTCTTGTTGTGTGGCTTAAGAAAGTCTGGAAAGGTGTAGAGAATAAATTGATTTATTTCCAAGGGTAGAGAAATCAGGCAAAAGATGACAAAATGTTGCTTGTATAGCATCACACATATTGTGTGAAGAACAGTCTGGAGATATACAGTAGAATCATTTGGCCTAATAGAACTTAAAGGGTAACTTTCCTTTTCTTTTCTTTTTTCAACTTGGACCCTATTTTCCTATGTTTTTGTGTCTAAGTGACTGATGGGAACAGGAGTCTTTAAAAAGTGGTCCAGTATGGCCGGTCAGCATCAGCGGAACAAGCTACAATGTAACATTATTGGGCGATTGCGCACCTTCAGTTTAGGTCCACTAAAAGTGCTTGTTTTGCCACTGACGTGCTCAGATTATTATTGTGTCTGACATGATTGAAAGTGGGCAAAAATTCACAATGTGCATCTTGCCTATATTATTACATTGCAGCCCGTTTTGCGGCTGCCAGTTACAGCGTTGTCGTTAATTACTAGACCAATTTCAAAGATTTGTGTTCAACATTAGTAATTTAGACACAAATGCATGGGAAATTGGGTCCAAGTTGACCCTTTAAGTTAAGTGTGAATTGGACAGTCCAACAGTACTGGAGTGTGTGTGTGTGTGTGTGTGTGTGTGTTTTTTTTTTGTGTGTGTTTTTTTGTGTGTGTGTGTGTGCTGCCATGTGGTGTGTGTAGTTTTGTTTTTTAATATGTTTTTTATGTTTGGGGGGGGAAAAAGAAAGTTTATTATTATTTTTTTTTGTTTTGTTGTTGTTCTTTTGTGTTGTTTAAAATTTTTTTTTTTTTAATAAGGTTTTAATGGAAAGTGCTGCAGTGTTACTGGTGCGCTTTTAAAATTTGAAAAACTGATTCTAAAAATGCTTTCAACTGACTCACTGATATGTCATTACAAACTAATGCTGTACAGTCCAACAGCATTTAAACCCACAGAACTTTATTTCAACTCAGGCTGATGTTTGGCTAAATGTGTATAAAATGAGGGACAGCTTAAATATTTCAATTTGATGGAATGATGCAGCCGTTGAAACATGTTTTATACTAGCTGCAGCATAATGTATGGTGCTTGTCTCACCCAGACTGTGTAGAGTTGAGTTTATCTAAAGAATCCACTGGACGTAAAGTAAGTTCTAACTACATCAGAAACTGATATTACCGTATGTTTGATACTGTATATGTCTGATTTATAGTTCCTGCACTTTTCGTCTCGTACAATGCCAACTTCAAATGGATTTGTGATGTTCCTTTTGTTCGATACTTCGTGCCTGGCTGGTGTGCAGACTCCTATTCCTTTTCACCCACCATTGGAAACATTGAAATGTAATTAACTGTATTCATAAAAGTCGTCTTGAATTCAAATTTTCCAAAGTGATGAATTGCTGTAAGCCCTAGCCAACCCTGAAGATTTAGCATGTCTGAGTAACTTCGTAAAACATAAGATAAGCCAGAAGAATGGATGTTTTGAATTAAAAATGCAGAGCCTTTTAAATTATCAAATTATCTGTCTCACGGATTTACACAGTCAGAGACACACATGCTCCAAGACACTCTCACACATTTGGTCCACTGCACATCTACAGTTGTGATATGGGGAGCTTTCTATAGACAGCACCTGCTGGTCTGACTGGTGTCTCTGGGGCAAGGGGATGGGATGTGTGTGAATGTGTGTGTGACTGTGTGTTTGTGTCCGAGGGGAACTCCCCATTGGACAGATCACGACAGCCCGGAGCAACGGGAGGTTTTCAGTGCTCTAGAAGGCAAACCCTCCCTCTTTAAATCACCATGTCCCGGGGCGAACAAGTTGACCCCCTGGTCTGGCGCTCCTCACGCCTGCCCACCGCCGTGTCTCGCGACAGGAAGAGCCGTTTGCCTTATGGGAGAGCCAACAGCCTGGCCAAGCCCGACTCGTCTCCTAGGTACAGTTTTAGCTTGTGCGGTGTGTGTGTACTCGACTCCTAGGTACAGTTTTAGGCTTTGCGGTTTGTGTGTGTGTGTGTGTGTGTGTGTGTGTGTGTGTGTGTGTGTCTGTACTCGTCTCCTAGGTACAGTTTTAGCTTGTGCGGTGTGTGTGTGTGTGTGTACTCATCTCCTAGGTACAGTTTTAGCTTGTGCGGTGTGTGTGTGTGCTGTAGCATCAAGGCAACAGAGTTTGGACCTTTCTGGAAAACCCATGCTGATATGAGGAGGATGGATTAGTGTCAGTGGCATCATGAACTGGTAAATGGTTTGGTTCCACTTGTCCTGTTTGTTAATCTAGACTGTCATACATCATGGATTTGCATTAAGATTTTTGCCATAGGTTGTTAATACATAGATATGCGTATGAATAATTTCTTGATCGTGGTCATGGGATACTGTCAGTGAGATGTTTTAGTTGAAGTCGTTAATTAGCCTTGCCAACAGTGTGATGAGTGCAGTTCTACACAATAAAAGCCCATTGTACTGCAGGTTTGTATGTCAAACTAATTCTGTACGCATGTTCTATCTATTTGAAAAAAACTAAAACAATTGTACTCTCTTTTTGAGTCTAGTTTGGTAACCATCTGCTTGATATGTTTTAAAAATGTGTTTGTATTGCAATACTTATAATAATAATAATAATAATAATAATAATGACTTTATTCAGGACACAATGGAAGGTCCATAGTAAAGTTATAACTTAATTTCCTACTGTATACTAAATAATGTTCTAATCCGACAAATACAAAAAATGGCCTATGTTCTTGATTTTAAAACATGGGACCTCTTGTAGCTGTTCAGATAATGACTGTTGTCTCTGAGGGCCCTATTTTAACGATCTGAAACGCAAGTATGAAACGCAAGTAGCTTTGTGGGCGGATCTCGCAAATCTCAAATGGGTTGGTCTGAAGTAGCTAGGTGTGGTTTGGGCGTAACGTGAAAATAACCAATCAGAACGTCATCTCACATTCCCTTTAAGAGCAGGCGCGCTTGTTCCGTGGCGGATCGCTATTATGACGGCGGATTTGCCGGCGATGTTACTGCGATCTCTCGGGAGCATCTCCTCAAGTCTGGAGAGGATTGCTGCAACCATGCAGCGTGGGCCTCCAAACGCACCACCTGCACCTGTTGTGCCCATTCCTCCTCCCCCCCACTCCATCTCCGTCCACCCGCTCCATCAGGAGCGCATCGCGCATTGCCACTCCCGGACCAGATCCCGCCGGAGTGTCCAATACCGCCGTAGTTCAACATCACGTCTCCTTAAGTCCTCTAATATTTCCTCATTTATGTCATCAACACATCCATGATTCATGGAAATGTTGTGTAAAACATAACAAGCCACAAAGAATGCTGCAACTTTTTGAGGACTGTACTGTAAAGTGCCTCCTGATCTATCCAAACACCTGAAGCAATTTTCAGTAATATTTTTCTTTGTAATTATGTATGGTTTGCAAAAAAGTGAACTGCTGTAGATGAGAGAAGTGTATGCACGTTGTGCACACCTACATTATGGCCAAGCATGCGCCCTAAAATAGCATCTGAATAACACGCTACTGACTTTAGACTAGCGCCACTGACTTTAGACCAGGTTTTTCCTGGTCAGTGGCGGAATTGTTTTCTGAAACTGCAAAATAGCACCACGTAACGTTAGCGCCGGAACACGCCTCCTCTTTTCGCTGAACCGCCCCCGGGAGCGCAAATACATTCCCTAATTTACCAATGTGCGTCTGTGGAGGGAAAAGTCCGCTGTGCATCGGTTGCAAAATATGAATGATACATGCGTCGGTGTACAAAGGCAATTGCGCTGAGTGCAAGATAGGGCCCAGAGAATCAAGTTGGTAGTGGCGTATTGCTGTCATAGCACCTAAAAACGGAAAGAGGGAAAAGTCTGGGCGAATTGTTGGGCGGACAAATCATCTCAATTTGACACTAAAGTCATCGCGGTTTGCTTTCGATCTCTTACTAACAGTCAATGTTTCTTTTAACCAAGTACTCGGACCACCGAAAGAGGTTCAACTTAAAAGTCAAAACTGGAGTGGGCGGCTATATCTGGCAATATCTATAACTTTTTTTTGAATGACAATATGAACGATTTCTTAACAGTTAACAAATCATTCGGTAATCTTAATCAGTTATTTAATATATCAAATATTATGATGTGTGCAATAAACTGTTAAAATCACATAAATTATAACATAACTAATAATTATTATTAATTATTATTTGATTGTTTGTTAACAGTAAAGTAACTAACTTAAGTGTAATTGACTATTAATTTACCATTTATTAGTAATGGTTATTATAAAGTGTCGCCATCCTGTCTGCCCCTCTCTATGACGGCAGCCTTCAAGTGCGGCCGTTCTTTTCTAGCATAACCCGTAATGGTTCATTTTTTGGCATCCAAACCCCTTTGGCCAGCAGGGGAACCCCAAATGACCCTTTTTGTGTTGTTAAGCTTGGAGGACTTGTTTGTATTTTGGTAATACATGATAGGTGCAAGATGAATGCAAGAGCTTCAACTACTGCAGGACCAGTTTCCAGCAGCTACCTATAGATGCTAAGTGCAACATGTTGCCACATAACAAGCATCAGTGCACAGCAGATATTGAGTTGACTGTGCCACATGCTCGAATGGATGCGTGACTTCATGTGTGAGTAGGCATCCACGCAACAATGCTAGAAGGAGCTGATTTAGGAGTGCTGATTGGGCTGTGGAAGGGAAGGTCGGATGACATCTCATTACCTGCTGTCATCACGTTGGCCTGAATGCCTGAGCACACGCCATTTTGGGTCTTAAACCTATCAGTTTGTGTCTGCCCTCAGGGCTGCGGCTACAATCAGGCTGGAACTGATATTACTTACTTTTAATGGGACAGCGAAGGCATCCAATATCGCTTGCATGTGCGCCACAGTGTCGTGGACTATTAAACGGAGGCCCTGTTGATATATGTTGTATTGGATCAAAAGTGACAGACTGTACCCCCCTCCTCTTTTTCCCTTCACCACCCCATCCCCTTATCCCCTTTCCCCAGTCCTAGATCCTGCCCTCATGTGTTCTGGTGTCTCTTTTTCCACATTGGAAAGATCTTAAATGCTGTGGGTTGGATATGCACCCCAGGCTGGGGACTCTATCCCATTGCCTTCATGTTTCATTGCATTTTATAAAGCTGGAAGTTGGGGGGGGGGCGGGGGTCAGGGTGGGTCTTGTGGTGGAAAAATGCACCACAGCACCCCTCTTTTTTTACTGTCATGTACAACTGTGGGCTGCGCCTACATAAGCTGCTCTTACATTACCTTCTCTCAGACTTCTGCGGCCTTCGTTGCCTTTAAGGATAACCCTTCTCCCTCCTTGCTAATAGCCCTGCACCACACTCCCACTCTGAATACAAACAAAGACAGAAAGAAAGCAAAAGCACAAAAGCTTTACTTAGAGAGAAATGTGATTTCAACTGGACCCTCTTTACAAAAAAGCTGAAAAAGCATTTTGGAGTGCGAGAGGCTCCATTAATCTCTGTCTGAGCTTGTCCTGTCTGTGTGCTAAGTGCCATTTAGGGTATTTAATAGAGCACAAAACATACTACTGGGAGATGAAGTGTGTGTGTATGTGTGTGTGTGTGTGTGTGTGTGTGTGTGTGTGTGTGTGTGTGTGTGTGTGTGTGTGTGTGTGTGTGTGTGTGTGTGTGTGTGTGTGTGTGTGTGTGTGTGTGTGTGTTGGAAAAAGAAGAACAGTTGCCAGACATCCTTAACTGACGTGTCAGGTGTCATATAGTTTATTAAGAACATGATACGAAGGTGCTCGCCACTCTAATGGGAAACTGCCCTGAACCTCTGTTCTGCTGTCTGCCCCGGAGCTCGTTAGCATAACGCCGCATCATGAAAACCTGCAAGGTCAATTAGAAATGTACAGTGACTTGGCAATTTATCACAGGTGGTTTAAAAGCGATGTGAATTGTCAAGAGGGAGAGGTGTAAATAGAGTGTGTGTATGTATGTATGTATGTGTGTGTGTGTGTGTGTGCGTGCGTGCGTGCGTGCGTGCGTGTGTGTGTGTATCTGCAGTATGTGTGAGAGGCAGACGAGGAAAGTTGAATGTGTGTGTTACACAGAATGGACACTTTTGAGACAGCTAATTAAAATTTTGCTCACCAGCTTGAAAGATCCTTGTCATTCACAGCTCGACCTCGCTTAACAAAGCATTAAATATCACATTGTCGCTCTGTGACGGCTGATTTGATTCCACAGAATGCTGAAATTTATTCGAGATATTGACAGAAAGTCACCTCAGAAAGCCCTGGAACCTTTGTAACCGGTCCTCCTTTTGTTGGACTTTTGCATGAGAGGAAATGATGCATGGAGAAATGGCTTCCAAAATATTCACCAGCAACAGATTTTCTTTTCATAAAAGTCATGGCCAGTACTTTTAATGAACGCTATTCCTTATAATACCAAATTGTCATGGTATTTGTGGGGTGTGTAATTACTTCGATATTTAAATTAATATATTTTCTAATTTCTCCTCAAAGTATAATATAGTACTGTTGGTTCTCTAGTAATGTCTTTTTTATCCACTTTAATTTAATTCATCAATATAAATGCTAAACTGTAAAAGGCTGTTGGCATTTATTTATATTCAGCTTCATGCAAAGTTGAGAACTGCACACCAAAAGCAGACCGAGCAGAAAATGAGATGTGGTGACTGCAGTGCGTCACACAGCCACCCAGTATAGGTAGTTTATTGTCTCTGTCCACTTTCACTCACCAACGCCAAACCATCACCATCAGCCCACAATCACAAAACAGAGAACAAGTTGTTCCTCATTTTTAGAAAAGAAGGACGTCTAAACAGACTGCTGGTGTTTGTTGCTTCCTCTGTCATGAGGAGCATGCATAGCTGAAGCATAGTTTAACTGCTCTGACAGCTATTGAGCTAACGTTACTAACGTTGCTAACTCCCTGCTCAAAAGGAACTAATTGGACAACTCAAGTTTCTATCTCTGGTCAGCCTGTGGAAGGTATGAATACAGATCTGCAGTAAGCTGGTATTCTCTATTCTCTCTGTATTCGATGTGTAACAGTCAAGAAAGAATTGCTTGCAGTATTCTAAACTGAAGGGGGGGCTTTGTTAGATGCTAGCGTGTCTAACTTAGTCTAACTCTAGTTATTTGGTGCTCTATTATGCTAGCTGGGAAGTAGAGTCAGCATTTTGTTTGGTTCTTTAATTTTAAAAAGTCTCTTATGTCGAGGAGTTACTGTGACCAAACTGTAAACTCTCCAGGTGAGTTTACACTATCCACTTCCACAGTCTTTGTTAGCAAATATTTTTCCTGTGGTCATTTTCAGTATTTTCCTAAATGTACAATTGTTCTTATTTCTGTCAAAAAACGATTTTCTGTCAAGCTAATAATGTATAGCACCCTAGCTAAGCCTGCCACAACACTATGCCTGCAATATATCTTGGTCACATTTTCAACACTTATATTTTTCTCTGTTTGTGTGTGGGTTTTGTCCAAAATGTGCTCGTAAAAATGTAGTTTTTGTAGTAAAAAAAAAAAAAAGAAATGGCAAAAAAAAGGCCACTTGTTTAATGCTAAATGTATGCTAGCTGATGCCCAGTTAGCCCAAACTTCAAAGTGTTGCTTTGAGTGGGTTTTCACTTGCTTGTTTAGCAATAAAGACAGCAACAGACAATATTTTCCCCCAGGCATTTAGTCTACTACTTTAAAAAGAAGATATGTCTAGTTGATACAGGGGCTTTGCGTTCAGTCTCTGTTCACTCAGTTTATGACAACAAGTGAGAAACACTCACATGGTTAGCCAGTCATACAGTTCACACAGGAATAAACAACAGCCCTGCCACCTGGCCTTCGACTTCTCATTGTTTACAGGGTGTACGCATGATGATTAAAGGCATCTCTTTGTTCATTAAGCACTCTACAAGTAGCTTTACTACTTCCTGTCAAACACGAATGTAGGGGCAGCCCGCGTTTGATTCCCGTCTCTGTGGATGACTAAGAGTGAGTGTTGGGTTATAAACTGTGACTGGTGCTGTGGGCATTTCCTTCGCCTCTGCCTCGTGTGTTGTGTGTCTTGGGGTTTTCTTCAAACGATGCCACCACGAAATTGATTGTGAAAGTTTTTCTGGCTGTTTTATGTCAGCTGGCCCTATAAATGGATTGAGAGACGTTATTGGCTTAGTCATACGCGTGTGGTAATAAACGTGTGATCCATCATGTGAAAAAAATAAATGTAGCACTGGCGTGATACAGAACATCATGTACTGTGTGCTTCTTTTTTCCTCCCCCTGGTTATCTCTCCTTCTCTCTCTGCATCTATCTGAATGTCTCCTCTCACGCACATTATTACATTAAGGCATGGATTAAGAAAATTCCAGCAAGACACTGGTCTCATTCCTCTAACTGTGTTAACCGTCTGTCTGTCATCTTCTCTGCTCTCTACGCAGTCTCACAGCACGATATGCAAGTCCTCCGGGCCACAGTGGAATAGGGTCACCGCAGAAGAAAAACACCAGGTAAATATGGCAAATACTTCATGTACCTGCTTTATTTTATTGGTTTATTGATTCTCAAAACTATATTCAAAGTACTATACACGGAGCATTCTTAGTTTTCACTGCTTTTTGCATGTCCCTGAGCCATCACACGTTTGTCCATTTTGCTTAATGTTTTCATGTTTTTGTCTTACTGTGTTACCAGCTCAGGGAGGTCAAAGGTCAGGGTCAGCTAGAGAGCAGCTGGCAGGGATTTAGTGTTTTGGGGATATTTCGGCAGGGTGTAAGTGTGCCTCACGGCGGCTTGCAACAGTGCCTCACAGTCTCTTAATGTGCTAAATATTTATCATAATATTCCCTATTACCTTTTCATGGGTGATTCAGCCTAATTAAACATGCCTGTTCTTCTCATTAACGTCAGGGCTAGTGCAGTCAAATAGGCACCTGTATAATTGTGAAGGTGCTTGTACATAATTTGCTTCCAAGCCAGTCTATCTGAGTATTCCCCGAGTAAGCAAATGTAAAATGTTCACTCAATAATTAGAACGAATGACAATGTCTTATTTAAAATGACTCACACCAAAACCAGGACTTAACTTTCATTAGCACTTTACAAGCTGCAACACATGGATGAATACATGAAGAAAAAACATTCATCTTCAGACATCATAGTCATGTCCACATGATTTGACAGACCAGTGGCCGCTGGGGAGTTCAGTGCATACAACTTCAGTGAGTCGTTTGCACCAAAAAGGTTGCTAGAATCACAAAAAAAGGAAATCTAGCTGCCCACCAAGAGCCAGGTTTGTGCCTGTTAAAAGGAGGTTTTTCACCGACACTGTCGCTGCAAATTCTTACTCTTGGGAGGAATTGTTGAGTCTTTGTAGAGAGTGTATAGAGTGTAGTCAATACCTACTCTATCTATATAGTTAACTGAAAGTGCAAGTAAACTACTTTTGTGACAAATCTCAATGTTAATTCAATTTAATTTGTCTAATTCAATTTTATTTATAGTGTCAAATCATAACAGACATTATCTCGGGATCTTGTTAATCTCTGTCCTCAGTCCAGCGCTTTCACTACTTGAGAAGTGCTGTTCTGTGTGTGATGTGTCCTTTGTGGAATAGCCCTTTACACATCTTGGCAAAGAAGCTGCTGCTAAATAAGCTACCAGACATTATGACACTCTTTGTGTTGCCAGACTCTAGGCTGTAGCCGGCAGTCAGAGAACCACAAGCTTCAGCTACTCTTGAGGTGTCACGTGTGAGCTGGTAAACCTATCAAACTCACATAGGGCACCTGACCTTCCTACCATCTTATTAACATAAGCATTTAAGCACTCACACTCATGGTTACATACAGGTAGGTGCACTAGCACAGGTACATACACCTACGGAGTGTACTCATTCAATGTAAACCCATATTAGCAGTTCACATGTGAGACATTCACCCACAAATCTACCCATACGTACTGGATGTACAGTACACACCCCAGAGTCCAGTTGTCTGATGCTTGCAGCATTTGTTCCAGCTCAGAGGCAGTGGGAAAGAAGCGTGTTGGCCAATAATTCCTCTCGAGCCGCCACTGAACAATGGCAAAAATGCTGTAGCCAGCAGCTCCAGCCCTATGTGTAGTAATCTGCCCTCTCACATCACTGACAACAAACCTCACTGCTGCTGCTTTGCAGAAATAACTCTTTAGTGACCTACACACATACTGTATGTGTGATAGATACGCAACACGAATGGAGAACCCGTATTGGAGGTCAGTGAGTGGTGATGGTGTCCCCTGTTGCCATCTGATTCTCATTCACACAAGCGTGATTACAGCACATTTAATTGCTTTCTTGCCATCTGCGAAGTTATTTTTAATGACCATGAATTGTCTCCTCTCCTACCCCTGAAGCAAGAAAGTTTTAGCGGTTCAAAAAAATGGGAAAACAATTCATGCCTCTCTCACTTGCACTGAATGTGGTGAAGAGCGGTGCCCTCAAGGTGCAGGAGTTTTAGTGTATTTTTATGCTCTGTACGAGACATTCTGCTCGTTACCCAGAGCTAAAGTACCTACCCTCTTTACTACTTTTTACTTGCACTAACTCATATAAATGGTTTCTATTGTTCTTAGACAGGGTGGAAACATGCCCACTGTGTTGCATTTTTGTATTTAGTCTGTTTAGACTCATGCAGTTGGGTATTTGGGGTTGATGTCACTAGTGATGTATGCATAAAGAAATGGCTACACATGAGCTTTGGTCCAAGGCAACAGGTTGCCTTTGTTTCATTGTTTTATGCTTGCTTTTCCAAGGATGAGTCACTGGTGATTCTTGGGAGCCAATGTGCATTTCTACACTTGAGAATGGGTTGCATCCTCTTGTTGGTAGTCATTTCTTTCTTATTCCTTATGAAGCACTCTGTGGTTCTGTTTGATGAAGACATCTGAGCAAAGCTAAGCTAAAACAGCTTTACAGTGTGAATAAACTGGCCATGTGTGAACACACTCTTAACACTGACAAGTGCTTTTACTTCCCCTGGGGCCACCCATGCTTAGCATCTGTGCCTCTGCTACAGGGCACTGTGTGTGTGCTGTTGGGCTGCATTAAAAGACCATACTGGTGTGCTTGCAAGTTTTAGCCCCGTAACCACGTATCTAGACTCTATCTATATACTGTACATTTTAGCAATTGGTTTCTTTCTTTTTTTTGGACAAACTCAATTAGCAGACTCTTGACACTTGATTTGTGTATTTCATCAGAGTAAACTCCAAGTCTGTATTCATTATTGTCAATGTTTCTAGAGTCTGCTCATTGATTTTCATAAATACAGAAGTGGATATAAATCAGTGGCTGCATTGAACAGTAGAACAGTGGTTCCCAAACCTTTTCACGTCAAGGACCCCTAAACTGACACAAATTAGACCACGGACCCCCATTTGATGAGATTTTGTCCCAAGGTCTCCCATCTGATAGAATTTTTGCTTAAACTTTCGCCATCTTGGCAGCAGGGGGTGATATTTAACAGCTTGTTGGCCACCTGCTAGCTTGTGGTATCTTTCTGCCATTGTAATGAGCCTGAGGGAGCGGTGGCTTTGGCTTTGCCCTGGAGGTAGTGTGAATTCCAGACTGGCTGAAGACATTGGTGTAGAAGTTGGCATAATCCCTGGCAAAACCTTGGCAGGGGAAATTAATCGTGAGTGCTCCCTCGTCTGCAATAAGTTTTAGCTTAACTTTTAGCTTAACTGAAACTGAGTGACAAGCTGAATAATGTGTTTGTCCACATTCCCTCTCTTCTTCGCCTCACCATCCTTTCTTTGTCTGATACTCTTCCCCAAGTCCTCCTAAGACAAAATAATTGTCCAGAATGTATATTGCATTTCCCTGTGATGCTCCGTTTTGCGGCTGCATTATCAAACATGTATTTTGGAAGATGAAAGAATCTTATGATAAAAGGCAATACCTCTGATTTCCATCTAAATGGCCTCAGTCTCCCCCTCATTTCCCCACTGTTTATCTCTCATTTTCTCTTGTCTGGCTTTCAGCTACGCTGGTTTTTCTCTGATTCTCTTCTCCTACTATCTGCATCCATTTCCCTTTCACTCCCATTCTCTCAATGCTCTCCTTTGTTCTTTTTCTTCTTTGTCTTCTTAGTTTTTTTTCTTCTAATTGTTTGGTCTCTCACTCTCTTCTGTTCTTTTCCGTTGTTGATTGTACCTGTGGGAACTAAAAACCCTGTTGCTACTGTTATCCATGCATGTACATGTGTTTAGGAGTCATTGAGCTGCTTTTCGTTCTCTCTTGTTGTGAGATATTTGATTTGAACATCAAGATTCAAAGTCTCTTGTTCCACCCTGTCATAGCTGCGCGCACTCTCTTCTCCCTCTCTCTCTCTCTCTCTCTCTCTCTCTCTCTCTCACTCTTTTTCTCCGTCTATTATGCGGCTGCTGTACTAGTCCATCTGTGAGTGGCAGCCTGGGCTCTGGGCTGAGGACCACCTCCGTAGTTCAGTGCGATTACTGAGGCAGACCATCAAATCTCTGCTCTCAGGCCTGGACCAGCATCTCTAAACAGAGCAGAGTCCGCTGTAGTTGTACATGCGGATGTTTTAGGATTAAGGAATTCAGAGGAACTGAATGTAGGCACATTTGCTGCTTCTCTGTGTCAGTTTTCTATTTTGCACTCAAGCACATTTTATTTTCGCACAATTGCCTGTATAAAACAATGTTTGCATTGTTCAGCACATGGTCCGACTTATTAGGCAGTTTTTGCTCTGACTGCCTGCTGCGCGGGTTGCTTAATCGCTGAGCCTTGTTCTATTTTTCAACGGGAGACACTCAAAGTAAACTTGATGTTTTTGCAATGATAACCAGTGCCATTCAAGTCTCTCTGCTGCAATTGTAGGAGTGCTGAATCTTTTATTACATGATTTCTGTGTTTCTTGTTGCATCAGAAAAGGCAGCAGATGGTTAGTTTGATAAGTCCTGCAGCTTACTGACATCAGTTAGGGCAGCGACATTCCTCTGCAGATGAAATATTGTCTCACAAAAATGCTGTTAAAAGATGAACTTATGAAAAAGGATACTTAATATACTTTTAATAGAAATGATCTGTCAAACTGAGATGTGGATTGTGTAAAACGTGCTCCATTTAACACATTCCACAGAAGGAAGCAGGCAGCAGTATGTGTTGCAGACTACTTTTTAATGACCGCAGTATCTCTCTTAGTATTGACTGGCAGCTCTCGTTCTTTATTTGGACTGGTTTTGGTATGAAATGGATTCCAGATCCAATGATGAGTGCGAGGCCAAAAGACAGATCAGCAGCTTTTAATTCTGCTGCATGACTGACCTACATCTTAAACTCTCCAGGGAAATAAAAAGACCAAGTGTTGCTCCCTTCCCAAATGCTACCACTATTGATTTGGTCAGTCTGTGGCCTTTCTTATCAGTTGCTGTTGCTTTCATATCCCCTTACATACAGAATCAGTGTGAAAAAATAAAGTTGACCTGACTTGTTCTCGTCGTATGTTTGATAGTGTAGAAGAAGGGGAGAAAAAAAACGACGTACTGAATCATAGAGAAGAGAACTTTGTCTGTTCAGTTCACAGCTACTTCTATTTGCGACTACAGGCAGTTAAGGAAGATATTTCTTAAGTTTTTAATCAATCCTACATGTCAACCATTATTTTTTGTTTGTTTAGTTTTATTATGTAAGGCCTTAGACAAAATGGAACATATGAAATGTTGGTTTTTTTTCTGCTGGGGTTTTCGACCACTTCAGGATTCTACCCTTTAAAAGAATTTCCTCTCCGACATCTCGGCTCCATCTGCGATACAGACGCCAGTGACATATTCAGCGTAGCGAATCGATTATTTTTGTTAAAGGACATCACGACAGCTTTCAGGCAGGGAGACAAAAAGTCACCAAGTTGTTAGAATCTATTCAAGTTTTTTTCTTTCCCTCTTCATATTGACAAAGACCAGGCTATGAATGGAAACACCCACAGCCCTCTGATGCAAGCAAGGTCTTTACTCAGTGCCCATTGTTTTCAACATTACCTACCTTTACTCCCACCTTGTTCCCTGCAGTCTGTCAGCCGTGAGACTTTGGGGCGTTTTTGCTGTACATTTTGATTGGATTCTGCACGCTAGCCACAACATGCAAGCAGGCAATCTAAAAAGATTGTGAGGAAGAAAAAAAAAAAATTATATATATATAACTAGGCCAGGTATGGACCACCATCACCACTGGGACGTAAAAAGCAGTCTTTGGAATTGGTTCATAAAAATCCCATCAAAACAATAGTAAAGATTAATGGTGGAAATAAATCCAAGTTGTCATACATCTTGTTATGTTTCTTGAGCCAGATGCCAAATCTGTTTTTGAAACAACTTACTAACAAATCAGATGGTTGAAAGCAGCTGGCAAAGTGCATCAAAAATGCAATGTAAAGTTATTGTACAACAACAACGGGCTTTTGATGAGATCATTCTTTACGCGTCCTCATGGGAGTCGTGAAAATCCTCCAGCTGCGGTGTGGCAAATCAACATTTTACACTTTGACTCGGTCTGTCGAGAGAAAAGGATTATGCGAGTGTGCATGTGATGCGAGTGTATGCGTGCGTCAGAGAGTAGAGCGACTGACTGAAAACACAAACCTCCTTGGTCGGTGTGTGTGTAAGCCTTTGTTTTTCTATGCAGTGCCAGTAGAGGTGCAGAAATGAATAGTGACTATGCACGGAGGAGGAATAAAGAGCCATCATGTCTCCAAATTTTTTTTCATGAACTCCATTTTTCTTCCATTCATGGGTGCTAACAGATCTCAATCAACCTGTCATGAAGCAAACTTTTGTCTCTTTCTATATTCTGTCACGTATTTTCCCCCAAAACTCAAAGTTCACCTCCTTTCATCCTTTTATCTTCATCCCACAATGGAACACGCACTCTATCTTACATCACTCTCTTGATCTCTCTTCCACATTGACACATACAGTACTGAGGCCGAGGTCAGAATTCATGATACAACGGAAGGACTCTTTCAACTTACAGTGAGCCAAACTTTCTTCGCCTTCATTTCCGTAGTGTATAGGGCACAGCTCAAAGCCTAACTTGTGGTCTTCTATCGGCCTTTGTGAGTACGAGTGAGACTTGTTTTTACTCTCAGCAGGGTTTTTGTTCAAGTCTCTCTTAAGACAATAGTCGCATGCCCCAGCCCTGTCACATAAAGATTACGTTCCCATACAACAAAACTGCATTCTCAATAACATTTTGAGGGAAGCTTATTTTGTCTCGGATCACAGTAGTCTTTGACGAATCACAAATACGTCTCTAATCAAAGTCTGTGGAAGTCAGCGTAGGGAGGAGGTCGAATTAAAAGGACCCTCATACTGGAGGTTGTTAGTGTCCTGTGTGAAACCAAATGTCAACTTTACATAATGTACTTAACTTATGTCAGATATTGTACTTAACGTACGTGCGTAATTTAAATTACGTAACAAACAAAATCAGTTTCCCTCTAAATGTAATTGGAGGCGGTTTCGTTGTATGGGAACGTGATTTTCTTAGGAGACAGGGTTGAAAGAGTTATTGGTCGTTGTCATTTTTTCTCTTGTCCATACTGGCCGCAAAGAGATCCCTTTCAGAAGAAATTTGAGTGGAAGTGACGAGGTACATAGGCAAGGATTTCTTCAAGGGTATGGAGTAGAGAGTTACAACAACCAATAACATTTTGAAATGTACATATGGGCATCAGCGTAGACTTGAAAAATGTGAACCTATATCCTTTAAGGCATGGACATTTGTCATTCTGCAACAGAATTATTTTTTTTTTATTTAAAACCACGTCTGAGGCAAAGCTGCTCTAAGGGCAGAAATGAGTTAAATATCAGGTGGGTGCAGACAAAGAATTACAATGTTTCTGCCTAAGTAATATATATATATATAAATATATAAATATTTTTTAAAGATTATTTTTTGGGTCTTTTCTGCCTTTAATTTTTGACAGGACAGCTAGGTGAGAAAGGGGAGAGAGAGGGGGAAGACATGCAGGAAATTTGTCACAGGTTGGATTCGAACCCTCGACCTCTGCATCGAGGCATAAACCTGTCAGTATATGTGCGCCTGCTCTACCACTGACAACCAGGCCACCTGCCTAAGTAATATTGTCATGTAGACATATTTCTGCCCCCAGAGGGGCTCTACTCCAAAGCACTTTTACCTATAGAGCTAAAACTCCCAATATGTTACCCTAACATCCAAACCCTCCCTTGCAGGCTACCAGGCCCCTCCAGAGTACCTGCTGCAGGCAGCGGGGCCTCCAGGAGCCCCGGCTCGTCCAACCTCAACCGCCGCAGCCAGAGCTTCAACAGCATCGACAAGAGCAAGCCTCTTCAGTATGCCAGCGGCAACGACAGAGGTAAGGACGCCATAGCACTGTTCTCAGGACTACAACACACACTGTTAGGCCTGTAACAATTTTTACATAATTGTCTAATTGTTTCTTTGTTTAATCGCAGTTAATTGCTAACATTAGTTAGGGTCTTAAAGGGTAACTACCGTTTTTTTTTTTTTAACCTGGCCCCCATTTCCCCATTCATTTGTGTCTAATAGACTGGTTGAATTTGGTTCAGTATTGACTGAGATCACAACAACTGAACCAAAGTCAAAGATTGAAAAAAAACTATAGTTACCCTTTAATGCGAATGACTGTTGATTGTTGACCAAATTGTAATTATTTAAGTGATTATTTGTCGGACTATATATTTTTATTATTATTTAAATTGTTGGCACTTCACTCTATACACGTTTATAGCAACAAAAATGACGGGGGGGGGATACAGTTATAAAAATGATTTATGATAATAAAGCGGCGTTGTTTACTTCATTGGCTGTGTACCCTTGGTATTACATTATCTGGGTCACATGACAGTTATATATATAACCAAAAGATGTATCCTGGAACTCATTCAAAACTTTCATTTGTTTAAAAAAAAAAGTAATAAATAAATACATATTTTTGATGTTGACTCAAATAGACAATTGAATTGTTAATCACAATTATTTCTGAGACAATTAAATGCACAGCAAAATGTAGAATTGTTACAGCTCTACACAACGGGACACCGAGCCAAGCCTCTGGTTGGGTTAGAAAGCAGGAGTTGGTAGAAGTTGATGGTAGGATTGAGCACCCGTTTTCACATTCTCCGTCCCAACCACTTGGTGGCACCACTGACTCAGACAGACGAGGCTGCAGAGACAGCCCAGTCCCTGACTTTACCAGTCTTCACCAGTCTGCTGAACCGTCTCCACTTCTTTATTCTAAGTGAGTTATAATGGATGCCATCAAGCGGAGGCGGCGACACATTTTCACAGCATGGCGAGAGCTATCTGAGAAATGACCGAAGGGCCAAATTCAGGCTGCTGCTCTCTCGAAGCATGATGAAGCTAATCAGAGTCATTATGTATTTGAGAGAAGGGTCTCACAATATAGTTAGAGTGTATGGCAGTTTATTTAACCCAACATTGATTATACACAAATACATTTTTAATTGCCTCTTTCTGCTGCGAAAGAGTAAATATATCTGCTCATAATGTTTTTATTACTTTGCTATTGGCTCGCTGACTGTACTTCTAATAGCTTTAAGATTTCCTTTTGGCTTCTTCAGAAGATTTATCGTGACTTATTGGCTCATACAGTGATAATAATTAAAAACCGATCCCCCCTGCTCCCAGTCGTTAATAATTAAAACTAGTCCTGACGAGTTTATGACATTATAATGACAAACTGTGTGCTTTGGCACGCAATATAATCTAATCATTAAATGTTTTCTGACTATAATGAGATCAGGCTTTTAATTTTAAAGCATTGCCCAGTCAGGGAGGGAAAACACTGCCGGGTTCAGTCTGTAGAGTTGAGAGAGGAACAGTCGGAGTTAAAGGAGGTGGAGGAGAGATGCAGTGAGTGGCATCAGGCAGCAGTGTTGGATACTCATAGGGTACAGATTTGATCATTGGCAAATTATCAAAGATGTTTTATCAATATTAATAAAGTTATGATTACGGTTATTAATAACTTTATCAAATCGACAAACAATCAAAACGGGGCACCACCCTGCAAGTCAGGGGCCAATAATCAAACTGTGGAACAATCTCATTTCTGTTGAATCCTTTAAAAGGAAACAAAGGAAGGGGTGAATCCGAGCACAGACCTGTGTTCAACCAGCAATTATTACAATAAGCACACAAATAATCACAGGCAACTGCTATTTAAGTATAATAGAATTTATTAACGTCACAATTATCAGTAGCCAATCAATAATCCGTCACTAATAAACTTATATACCTTTTACGATATCACAACCAAAAGCAAAAACAAAGCAGCATGTGTCATGGACACGTGTGTGTGTGTGTGTGTGTGTGTGTGTGTGTGTGTGTGTGTGTGTGTGTGTGTGTGTGTGTGTGTGTGTGTGTGTGTGTGTGTGTGTGAGTGAGTGAGTGAGTGAAAGGGGCGGTGTCGAAATGTAGTCTAACACAAAACTACCAAAATGGCTACTCCTGTGAGCTGCACATAACTTAGCCTCAAGCGGGCGGTAGTGGTGCTGGGTGCACGAGGAGGGGCTGAAGAGGCCGAGGGGGTTGCTAGGCAACGCGCACGCTTAGCCTAGCCTGTATGCTAGGTCATGTGTTAGCTCTGTACAAACGTAAGCCGACTCCACGTGGTTAAGCTAGCAGCGCTAGCTCGGGAGCTACGTGGCTAGCTCGGGAGCTACGTGGCTAGCTCGTGTCCATGTGTGTGTGTATAATTAGTAAAAGAAGAAAGGGTAAAGAAAGAGGCACTCTGATCTTAGCTATCGATAATGACCAGCCCCCCCTCAGCCACTCAGGTCTGGACCACACGTGCAGTTAGGACTAGGGCTTTGACTTTTGCCCAAAAATTATATTCGAAGTTCGTTTGTATATTAATATTATTCGAATATATTCGAATATTTATTAATAATATTTTGACCATTAAATGCCTTCAGTTTAAAAAAAAAATTAAGTCAGACCCTGGATTAAACACAAACGGTATGCTTTCGACAGGAAGTTCGGAGCTTTCACCGTAGCCTACGTAAGTGGTCTGATGTTTATACTCGTGTGCTGGTGTGTGCGTGGAGCCGGTGTGTGTGGGCGGTGTTGCCAACTTAGCGACTTTTTTTCACAAAAGCGACTAGCGACAAATCTGGCAACTTTCTGTAGAAAAGACAGCGACTTTCTGTAAAATAAAAAAGAGTCGCCAGTATTGTCCAGCGAGCACGCAATGTATTTCTCTCCTGTGGCCACCGAAACAGTCACCTCTCTCTTCTGTTGTGTGAGTGAGGAGCAGCCCTGCCCCCCCCCCTCTGTGCTCTCTCCTCATGTGCAGCAGCACTGAGCAGGCAGGTAGAAAGGGGAGAAGGGACAGGGTGCGGCGCCGGTGTAGGTAGGAGAGACAGCGGAACGCGACGGGAGAAAGACGCCGCTGAGCTGGCCTGGCCCTGGGCCAGCCTGCCTTCTTTTTTAGGGGAATTAGGAGGAATGCACCGCTACCGAGCCACGGCCGAGAGACGTGCGTCGCCGCGACGTGTAGTTACATTTTGAAATGCATGAAAAAGCCTCGGAATCTGAACTGAAAACAACGTTTACAAGCAAACGCATTTACAAAAAATAATGCCCATAACAGGTTCGAATATTAAGGGCTGGCTAATATTCGTTCCAATATCATTATTTTTTTTAATATTCGAATGATATTCGAATAACGAAGTTCGGAGTCAAAGCCCTAGTTGGGACAGACTCTGAGACTTTTGTCTTCTGAGGGAAAACGGTCACTAACCACTCCAGTGGCTAACAGCTGATTTTCCGCGATTGTCTCACAGACAGTAACTAACTCCGTGAACGGAGTGATAGCAGGTAGCGATTACAGTTTTACCAAGCTACTCAACACAACATAATCAACAGTATCGTGATCAATGATACATTCACAGAAACAGATTAATAACCACATATGGACCAGTACATGATTAAAATCACAGATCACATTAATGGCAACAAATGGTAGCGAACCCTTTTGCTCATTAATAAAACACACTATTTATCTCTGCCCAGACGTAAGCCTTCTTACTGTGTGTTCAGTCCGTTTGTTCCTGTCCAGAGATTTCCACAGAAATGAAACAGAACGGGTCCCTGGCGCTCGTCAGCGGCCACGGAGAAACTTCCCTCCAAAAAGGCAGCAAGGGGGAAAGTTTGGTCGATTTTGAGAAGAAAAACTTTCTCCACTTTCTCCAGAAAGTAGAAGTTTAGCACAAGCGCTTGCGCGCCTCCTTTCAGCAACGTGAGTTGCAAGCGAAGACAAAGAATTTTCTAGGATCAGGCTATTTATAGGTTAAGACTTCATGCTGTGTTTATGGTCCCGCTGAACCATTAGGAAGACTCGAAACTCTTGAAAGTGTGAAGACTACAATCTTGTAGTTCTTTGACTTCCTGCTAGTTGTCCCCTCTGGCTGGGACTTTCGCATAGAGGTGTGAACTCACCAGACTGAGGCGCTTCCCAGTAGGCCTGTCTTTTGTCTCTGAGCTCTTTGTCTCTGAACATATGTGTGTCGTGTATCCAGAGGTCAGTTTAATCTGAGGCCTTTTGGTTAAAATCAGATTTAACCCCACTGATGGGCCCAACAGCAGTAAGAAAAAAAAAGCCCCCACCAACTTTTCTTTTTATTCTGTCTTTCAATCCTAAAAGTTCACGCAAGATGTGCACTCACCCTTCCGATTTCTATCTGAAACATGGTGGGAGATGATGGAGGTCGGAGTGTGGACGGAGTGTGTGCTTGTAGCTGAAAAGAGAGCAAAGAGGAAGCTGAAAACTGCTGTATTGTATTAGTCTTGTGCTTTAGTTTGAAAATTGATCATTTGTTTAGGTTTATCCTCCAGCAAACCACATTATAAAGGATTTAGTCGGTCAGTTTCTTCTTATTGTTTTGTAGAAAAAATGTGGATGTGCCCTATTCTGGGTCATTTACACAGTGCAGTTGAGTCCTGCCAGAAAACAAAGCTTCAGTTTGTAGAGATAAGACACCAGGTGTTGGAGCTTCACTGCAGGGGAGATGAAACAGTGTTTTAGTCCAAAGTAAAAGGGAAGGAGAAAAAAAAAATCAATTGTGGGGAAATGTCAGCGATGCAGACCGAACCTTCTGGGCAAAATCAGGAAGCAGAGAGAGAGAGCAGAAGACAGAAACGGATACAGGAAGTGTCTGCCACAACCAATCTCCAAATGTATCTTATATATAGTTGCATTTGCTGCTGTTGTTTCATACAGTTCATGCTTTTCTTTAATCTTACATCCTTTTATCTTCTTGCACTTGTCGCTTTACAAGCTTTTATTTTTTGTATACAACACATTATTCAGTAATGAACAGACAATGCTTTGTGAAAATATACAAACATTATCTGCATTTCTGCAGTAATGTTAATCTCCGATTTTCCAAAGTGTAAACAAATAGGCTGTAGGTTTAAAACACTAGGGATTACATAGTTCAATATTCAGCAAGATTCTTCTTGAATAATTCAAAATGGAAAAACTATCTCAGATTTGCGGTGCAGCGTCTTGTGATCTGATAGTGAAGCCTGGATGTTGTGCGACGTGACAGAAGACGGGCTAAAGAACCTCCAGTTTTAGAGGAAAAAAATATGCAGTGTGTCCCGATGCAAATTTTAACTTAAATCCTGTGTTAAGACCCCTATTTATTTCCTCCTGGACCTTACACCGCTATTATTTAGACACCGCTATTATTTAGTTGTTTTTTTAAAGGTGGGGTTTAAATATAATCATATGTTTTACTCATCAATTCATTTAAATACATGGTTAAAATACTATGTTTTATGTATCTTGTCAGCTAAACATCTGTGTGTGTGTAGTATCAATGGTCGTAGAAACCACTTCCAATATCAGTCCGAACACAGACATTTTTGTGACATAAACCGATATACGGATAGTGTAGATATACAGATATAGATCCAAATACAGGTAGTAGCTTACCCCCATAATGATGTCTGATTTGCCAGTACAGGGTGAAAGTCGTGTTTGTTTGTTTCAATGACTTTTTTTATACAAGGCACATTTATACAGGTGCGTATGGCCTAATGGGGTTGAAGTGAAGTGTTGTTTAGTTTCTCTACTCACACTGTGAAGCTCTGACCAGAGAGAACAACTATCTAATTAGCTTTAGCCAACTAAATTGAAGTATCGAAAGGGCATGTTTGTGAAATTGGACTAAAGAAAGTTAGTGATTGCTGAAAGCTGGCGTGGAGAAACTGCGGCCTTCCTCGAGCGAGGCGATAATGCATTATCTGTCCGACAGTGATGTAATGGGGAGAGCAGCTATAGGTGAAAGTGTGTGAAGAGTGTGACCAAATGCATCCAAAACAAGAGCTGCAGAGGTCGGAAGCATGAACTGCATCACTAGCTGCATGTTTGAACTCATGCTCATGCATCTGTGTGCATGTATGGGAATTCAATTGTCATTTCAAACATTTCATATTATCACTTAAATCCAGGCGTTGAGTTTCTGTGCCTCATCTGTGTGGTTGGGTACCGTTTGGTTTTTAACGATTCTGATTCCGATTCTGCAGTCCATGGTGCACGGCTGACTCGTGTGCTCGCAACTCTAATTTGTCTTGTCCATACTGCCTAAACAAAACAAAATGTATTGCTTTGCGCAGCGGTAGACCAGTCCAGAAAAAGCACCATGTGTAGAACCAATAAGCAGAACCGCAAATTCATTTTTTTTCTTTCTACAGGTACTCTGTTTTTGGCATTTTGGAATCGGTTCTTATTTGGAACCGGGTTTTGGTTCCCAGCCCTACTCATCTGTCCTGTAGTTGCAAACAGCACGTATGTGTGTATTTGCGGCATGTGTGTTCAAAAGCAGAGGGTCCACCACCGCCCAGGAGAAATGACATTTCATTCCTTGGCCGCTGAGGCAAAAAAAAAAAGGAGTCTGTTGCCATGGCAACGGCAAGTCACTGCACAATGAAAAGTGTGGTGAAACGGCCTCCGGGGTGGGGACGGAGGAGCAGGGAGGAGGCAGGCGGACGGGGAGCTCTAAAGATGGGGTTAATTGACTGGACACACACAGACACACACACAGAATCACACAAATGCTTGTAACCTCCTTCATTCACATTTATAAACTGCCTTAAGGGCCACTGCACTATCTCTAAAGATGAAGGGTAATAGAGAGGACACAGACAGACACTTGGTAACACATAAACACTGGGATGGATTCTCACTCATGTTTATATCAGATGGCTGTCTAGACACACGCACACACACACACACACACACACAAAGAGAGAAATATAAAATGATGGTGTTGTTTCTTTACACCAGCTGAGTTTATCTGGTGAAGATCTATTGGTTAAGCATGCATAGATGTAAACACACACAAATATGACACACACACACATTAATGCTTCAGCTATTTAGATACTGTATAGATGTAGTGTGTTTTAGTCAGCTGATTTATTGATGCTTTGTTTGCAAAACTGATGACGAATAAGTTTTAGTACCCAGCTGATTTTGTTGGATGGTTTCCTGAGATGATGTCAGCAAGGCATTCCTGACTGCAATCCGCATTAGCAGCAGTAGAGCTAAAATGCAGTCATAAAAGAGTTTGAGTACCAAAAGTTGCATAGAAATTGCTTTCCTAATGAGTGTATATGGTGACACAGATAATAATAATTATAATATTTGTCTTAAATGAAGACTGTGGAGGTAAATAAAAAGACATTTTGCTATCGCCGCACTACACTATGATGTAAAGAAGAGTGTCTGCTATAGCCTGACAGATTGCACTTTTCACTCCGGATCTGACACGGTGCACTGAGGCGTTTTCAGGCACGTTTTAAGTTCTTAGAGAATGTAGTAGAAGTGTAAGCCGGTTAAAGTGTCTGGGCCCCAGCCACAAATGAAACTGAACCCCCTCCCTCTGCCTGCCTGAAGGGGCTTTAAACTGCAGACTGGAGGTGACTCACAGCCAGCTGAACCCTGCTCTGACTGACAGCCAGACAGACACTCAGTCTAATGGTGCATAACTTCATGCTGTCACTCGGTCGCCATCATTTCTAATTCTGCCTTTCCCCTTTTTTTTCTCTATTTCTTTTTCTCTCTTTCCCTCTGATGTGGCCTAAAACTCACATCCAGAAGGAGATGCATTTCTGTCTGTCTGTGCCTGACTGTCTTCTGTTGTGTCCATCTTTTTCAAATACTATACTTATCTGTCTGGTACTGGATCCTGTATGGGGGTTGGTTTGGCTCAGCGTGTTATATTTTCTCGCACCATTTGACTGTAACTCTGGTTGAAGTAAACACCTTTGTAATGCGTCATGCGTCAGCAGTCCGGCCTGTAACGGTACTAATGCCAGTGAATGTGGTACATGGTCAAATATAAATGAGTATCTCTAGAAATTTGTTCTATTTGATATGGCAATCTTTTATAGTTTATAGTTTTTTCATTAAGATAATTCATAACACTGTAATCTATGAGGATATCTGTGAAAAAAAAATTAGAGAACAGTGTGTAGTGTTAACTAGCGTCACGTGCAGCAATGTTTCTGTTGCCTCTAGCGTCTGTTTCAGAGCATCAGAGAGAAGTGCAGGCATATCTGTGGCACCGGAATGAGGCACCGAAATCCACGTTGCTATTCCTGCAGCAGCAGGATGTGTTACGAGGAAGTGCGGCAAAGGGTCAAAATAGTAGCCTGTTAGGGACGACGCGAAGCCGAGTGAAGTGAAAATGAATTAATAATTGGAATGTGATTAAAAAAAAAATTCACGCGTTATGCTTGGCCCTTAATCGCATCGCGATTAATGCGTTAATGCTGACAGCCCTACTTATAACCACTGTTATCCACCCGCAAACATACGGCGACAGGCCTCAATAGAAGCGCAAGCTACAGCACACTTAAGTGCAAACTCCTTCGAGACTCCGGAGTAATAATAACAGTGACATTTTTTCTTTTAACCAAATCTACTTTACATATTCTGCCAATGGGAATGAAAGTAATAAATAATAAAACTGAAATTCTCTGAAAGTTTCCCATTTTTGCTTGAGTTTTGAGCTCAATGTGTGTAAAACCATAGAGGAAGACAGAGTATTCAGCAGTGACTTGAGAAAAGGTTGTTTCTCATGTCTGATAAATCCAGGAAGAGTGTGAAAGTTTGCAGAAATCAGAACTTGAGTGTTTGCTCCAAACTTTTTGGTTTGCTTTTAAAATCAGTGTCAAGAGTCACTACAGTGGATAGTACTGCTGTGTATGAATGTCCCAGATGTCTATCTTACATGAGTGAATAAGAACATTTCAAACAAATTGCAAGTTTCTTGGCAAAATAATGCAATCAAGACTTGGTTATTGTAAATTCTGTCCCCATAATAACACTGAACTCAATCAGTGACTCAGTTATTTGAAGTGGGGAAATGATTTAGAACAACTGTAATATAGTAGATGTGATAACAAATAACCATGCTTTTAATACTCTTTTTACCTCTGTTTATCTCTTTCTTTCTTTCTTCCTCCCTGGTTCAGAAGCGGTGAGGGGTATCCCATTACCCGGCGGGATGAATGGGAGCGGTCTTGGTGGGACGGTTCCCACCAGCCTCAGCGGGCAGCAGCTGGCCTCTGCCATCCCCTCACCCACTGCCGGCAAGTCCTGGCGCAGCAAGTCCATGAACCTCAAGCACAGCGCCACTTCGTCCATGCTGGCAAGCCCCACGCACTCACCCTCACCCAGCCTGTCACCCAAGGCCTCTGAAGGCCTTCAGCCGCACGGAAGCGATGGGTCCAAAGTCGGGTCAGCCGGCGGTGGTGGACCCCAGAGGTCCATGCTGGAGAAGTTCCGCCTGATTAACCCAAGATCGGCTTCACGAGCGTCTCCGTCTGTGGCAGAGATGGCTCTGCAGGAGGAGGATGACCTGTCGGAGTACGGTGAGGATGGGTTGACGCCTACGGGTTCGGTGTGCAGCAGCAGCAGTAGCAGTGCTACGGCCAAGCAAATGTCTGCCAAATCCTCTACACCGTCCCTCACTGCACCAGGCAAGACTTCCACTTCTTCCTTCCCCTCCTCTTCATTTTCAAAAGCGTCTGCCAATGGCAGCAGGTCCATGGCCTCGTCCAAAGACAGGGAGGACAAAAGCAGATCTGGGAAATCTTCTAAGGACAGCTCCCCAGCCAAAGAGGAGCGTGAGTCATTTGCTGACCCCACCAAGAAGAGCTCCAAAATTGCCAGCCTCATCCCCAAAGGAGGGAAGCCGTCTTCTGGAAAGAAAGATGGCGGCGCCTCCCCGGCTTCCAGCAGCATCCCTAAGCCGGGACTAAAAGCTCCCTCCAGCACGACGTCCAAGCCTCAGAGTCCGCCACAGAGCCAAAGCCAGGCCGCCTTAAACAGCAGCGGCAACATGCGGGGTGGAGACGGGGACAGAGCCAAGCTGACGAAAGGAGGGCAGAGTGGGAGTTTCTATATCCAGCGCTCCAGTGGGGCCCCAGAGGGCAAAAGGACCAACATGACCTCCTCCACCAGCACCTCAGCCCTGTCTGGGTCCAGTGGGATGCTGGGAGGAGGAGGAGGAGGAGGAGGAGGAGGAGGAGGAGGAGGAGGAGGAGGAGGAGGTGGCGGAGGAGGAGGAGGAGTAGGAGGAGGAGGAGGAGCGCTTGGAGGGAACGGAGTAGTTCAGCTTCCTCAGCAGCAACAGCACAACCACCCCAATACTGCCACTGTGGCCCCCTTCATGTACAGGTGAGGTGTGTGTGTGTGTGTGTGTGTCTGTCTGTTCTGTGTGTGTGTGTGTGTGTGTGTGTGTGTGTGTGTGTGTGTGTGTGTGTGTGTGTGTGTGTGTGTGTGTGTGTGTGTGTGTGTGTTTTTTTTTTTCTCCAACTCTCACACTTGTTTTCCCCAGAGAGGTGTATTGACCCTTTATCTCAAAGCCATACTGTACCTGCGCACATTCAGACACACATACATTACATTCCTGGAGAACTCGCAGTGATCAGCTGGCACCCCCCACTGTGCATCTTGCTCTCACCTCCGCATCTCTTCACAGTCATTACAGAACAAATTACCATCCACTGCCTGACGCTTGCCAAAGCCTGATATTTAACTGTCTGGGTTTCATCTGTGATGTGAGAATCCAGACATTGGCAGAGTTCAGGAAACCATTTTCCTATTCTCTTCGTTCAACCGGTGTTGTTTTGATGCATGCAGCTAACGCATGGTTCCATGGCGTTGCAGCCATGAGAGGTGCAGGAAGTGGGTAAATCTGCCCAGCAGAGCCGATTTTTCTTTTTTGTTTTTTTCTCACTTAGTTGTTCTGGTGGTCGGGAGGAGCGCAGGCCAAAGTCACTATGGGCGCTTTGTGCTCACAGAGAAAGAGCGTTAGGAATCCCATTAAACAAGACATAATCCTTCACCCCTTCTCTCCCTGTGTCGCCTTACTCCTCCGTTGAGAACAGTCAGCTCTGCCACATTGAGCTGTGCCTCCTTCGAGCACTAGCATTACTTTATTCCCACACATTTAGCAGGTTAAAACGGCTGCGACTATTGGCCCTTGGCCAATGGTGGAGTTTTGAAGATGGAAAGCAAAACTGAAACTGTAAAAGCAGCCCACTCCATGAGTGTAGAAAGAAGGGAACCATCTGTGATGTCACCCACAGTTTTTCTGAAGGAACATTTTGAAGCCTGGACTTGAGGTTTCCACTTGCTGCGATTTCTGTCAATAACTGGGGCTGGAAATACAAAATGTAGCCATAGCAAGTGGATTTGAGGTGGAACATGCAAACATCAACCACTACAGCTGCTCCTAAACATACCTCTCATTGATTTTTTTACAAAAAATCATTGCCAAGTACTAATCATCACACATTAGCTATTAAGAGACATTGGGAACCAATTTACAGTGTGAGTAGAAGCTGTAAGTTTCCCTGATCACTTTGGTACAGTTTGAGGTTTATTAGAAACCAAATATTAATAATAATCTCTGATTATTAAGATTTCAAACTCTGATGTTGGCCGGCAGAGTCAATGGACAGTTGGGCTGTTAGAGGCTTCACTCTGCTGTTGAGGCTCGGTCACATCGGAAAGAGGCACAGCGAAATTCATCCACGTGTCCTAAATAGTAGGTGTTTGAAGTTTTGTGACAAAGGACAACGTGCAGGGCTAGTTGGTGAACTTCAGATACTTCAGATAAACGCGAAAGACCCTCTCGATAGCCGCTGTTTGGTTTGTCCGTTCTGGGCTACTGTAGAAACATGCCAGTGCAACATGGGGGGCTGCATGGAAGAGGACCCGCTGTAGATATGAAGGGCTCATTCTAAGCTAACGAAAACACAACAACTCTTAGTCACCGGTTCCGCTTTGGGTTCCACTTTCGTAGGCTCCGTGGGTCGTCGGGGGCGACTCGTGCCAGGGAGGCTTGGACCTCGTCATAACTGCTTGCAGTTCTAGCAAGCCTAACTAACATCCAGTTGCTGGTCAAAGTTCACCAAAATTGTGCACACAACAAATTTGTGGCCCCCTGATTGTGCACCTGTGTTCTTCTACACACCTTGTTCTTGCCTTTGAGCCTTTGAGGTACAGTGCAGATTCATGTCACTCCTCTACCTCTGAGATATGTCCTTGGGCATAATACTGTAGCCTCCATCTTCACCCTCCTCTTGCTTATAAATGTTCTTCCTCACCAGCTTGCAGCCAGTAAGCGTAAAGGCCTCCTGCTGTGCTGCAATTCACCAGCATTTTCAGCCCAATTAGGCATCGTTGTCTTGTTAACTTTCTCTTCTATGCCCATTTTAAGTAGTTGCCTCTGCCAGGTTTAATAGACCAGCGTTGTTGTTGGACTTTGCTGCAGTTAGTGTGCAGGATTGATTTGTGTTCCCACCCCATGTGAGCAACTGTATCCTTCTCTGCTCCCATAACCTACACTGACCCGGCCAGTTCAGAAACCAGATCAGGAATGATAGAAATACTGCAGTGATGATTCATTCTAAAACCAAGAGTAAAGAACAGAAACACATTATGAACAGGCCTTATCTGAATCTTTGAACCTCATTTTTTTGTATCAGAATCAGAAATACTTTAATAATCCCAGGGGGAAATTATTTTTGTTACCACTCCAGGTATACAAACAACAAATAAAAACAACATATATTATCAAGACTTTTAACATATATAATAAAAACAAATATACAGTAATAATATATAAAATATGAAATGTACAGTGTTAATGTGCAAATAGTGCAATAAAAAAGAGAAATGATTGTCTATGTTGAGATGATTTTAGTGCAATAAAAAAAAAAAGAATTGTCTATGTTTGAGATGAGAGGATTACAGAGAGGGGGTGTGTGACTATCTGAGGGAGGTGTAAATAATGATTTTCTAATATATCTGCATTCTTATTTTGGGCGCAAATTGTTGTGTGTGGCAGTAGTAGTGAATATATCTGCCTCTGTTTTTGTGAATCCACTGAGGTGAGGGAACCTTGCAGGAAGAAAAAAAGAAGCTCTTCACATGAGCTGAAGTCACAGGCAGATGCTGCTGTCGCAGTTGGAAGCCAATTTTTATCTGCAACTCTGCAGGTGGTGGTGGTGGTCCCCGGTGTGTGTGCGTGCGTGCGTGCGTGTGTGTGTGCGTGCGTGTTGTATTTATAGGAGGGATAAATACTACACAGTAGCTTGTGCTCTTTCTGTGTGTTTTTATATGCAAGCTTTACTTTGTGTATTTTCAGGATTTTCATGTGGTTGAAAGTGTCAGTTTGGACGCTTTTCATTGCGTGTGTGTGTGCGAGCACGCACGTGCGTTTGTGTTACTGTGTGAGTGTGCATTTCATTGTGTTTGTATGTGTACCTGTCAACGCGTTTATCTGCATGTCTGTTTTTGACATGGTTTTCTTGTCGTTTACTGTGCACACGTGTGCGTAGGACTGTTATCTCATGAAGTGCGTTGGACTCAATCCTTTCTTTCTTTAGATCAGCAAACAAACAGTGGAGTGGGATGCAGCTCTGGGTTGAGGAGGAGAGGCAGTTGCGCGCACACACACACACACATTTCACGCACACACATTCTGAAGGACTCATAGAAAACATCTAATCGGAGACCGTCCCCTCTTCCCTTTAGAGGTGTCCATCTGTTGTGACTAAGACCAAAAACTGACTCAGAAATTCAAAACAGTGTTCATGCTTAACATCATAGAAACACAGACTGGAAGATTTTGGCTCAAGCAAACACTAAAATCTCTCAGTTACTGGGTCTTTCCAACCCTTCAGTTCCGTCCAGTGCATCTGCCTGACTCACTATCAGCCCTGTACTGTACATTTTTACTCCACAGACAAGAATATGTTTTTGTGATACTACATTTTTAATGTGATAATAGTTGTTATGCCATACTAAACTAAAACTAAATGATGCTAATGGGACATAAGAAACTTTCATCCTTGGACAAAATGATCACAATGTTACAAATTGTCTCCTCTTGAGAAAATGTGAAAGTTGTTCTAGTTTCTTCTCTCCTCTGTGACAGTAAACTGAATATCTTTGAGAACAAGACATTTGAGGACATCGTCTTGTCATTTTATAGCCTGGATGCCAGCCGAACTTAGCCCCGCCCACAAAATTCGAGGTCGGGAAGTTCGGTCTGGAGTCGCTCCGTTGAGAAGAAATTATTGCCCGAACAGGATCTGTTCGGACCAATCAGATTGTCGGACAGATGATCAACAGTAACATAATCAACCACGTCACCAAAGAACGCTTGGGTTGAATTTGTTGAGATTTGTAGATTCCACCATCGCGTCTGTTACAGAAGATATCGACAGCGCATTCATTTTAAAATCCTCAGCAGAGGAGCCTCAACAACTGCCCGAAAGCATGGTAGCGTTATATGGTGGAGCGAGATGGAGAGAGACTGAAGAGAGAGAGCGTTATATGGTGGAGAGAGATAGAGAGAGACTGAAGAGAGAGAGCGTTATATGGTGGAGAGAGATAGAGAGAGACTGAAGAGAGAGAGCGTTATATGGTGGAGAGAGATAGAGAGAGACTGAAGAGAGGGTCCAGCGCGGCTAGAACAAAAGCCGTGAATCGGAGAAATAAAACATGTTTTGCCGCCATTCATCTCTAAAAAATGCGACGTGTAGCAAGCATGTCACTATCACTAACGCGTTATCCACATTTATATTTACACGCAACAAATGATATATCCAGCTTCAAAAAGGTCTAAAAGTCGGAAGTTAGAACGAATGCATTGTGCAAAGAGTGGTTGCTATGGAGACGATACACAGTGTTGAGTTCTGTTGACAGCTGAGTTGAGTTCCGTTGCTCTGATTGGATGTAGGTCTATCCAATGAATGCAGAGGCATTTTTTTTCCTGGTTCGGTTGGAACACGCCCCATAATCACAGCCCAATGGAGCGGTTTCAGACTCATATTCTGACTAGAATCTGAGTATGACCACGTCAGGCTAGTCATTTTATAGAGTAAACAACTAATTAATTAATCAAGAAATTAAACGTCAGATTAATGCACTATGAAAATGATTGTTATGTTGCAGCCCTAGTCAAAATACAGACATTCAGACCCTTAAGGACAAAAATGTCACCATTGAAACTCATTAAAATCACAATTGTTGATCCCACAGCCATTACAGCATAAAATCGTGCATTCTATTATATCAGGATTTCAATCTAGAGCCCTGGCTTCAAAGTTGTAGTTTTTACTATTTTCTACCAGATTGAGCCATTTTCTTATCTTCCTGGTTTCCACTCGGGGCATTGCTGCTGTATTAATGGCCCACTCAGTGTTTCATGCAATGCATCAAATCAATGCTGTTGTTAATCATTGACATATCCCAGACTGTGGAAAAAAAGCATACAGAAGAAAACAACAAACAAACTAGCATTTAAAGGGTTAACATTCTAAAAAATGAATGAATGTTTGGAAGTAATGATTAGGACTGATGTTGGTTAAAAAATGAACGCAGTGAAAGTGGAAAATATTATTAATATATCAGGCTATGTTTACACGGAAACGATCTGAAGAGAAAACGCAAAAGTGGCGTTGCGTTATCACTTTTTATTCTGCGTTTAGACGAGCGTTATGGAGGGGAAATCTGCGTGCATATGGTGACGCAAAAGTGTGTGAAATTCGATGTAGTATGCACTCCAGGTGACTAGGTGGCACTGCCACACAACACCACCAAAGCACCCACCTGCGTAGAACATTCATTCTACTTCTCTCCTTAGTAGCGCGAAACCAAAACGAAGCGAACAACAAAAGCTTGTCTGGAAAGACGAGGAGGTGGAGTTGCATGTTTGTCTGATGATGACCAGCACAATTGACCGTGATAAGCCACAACACAGCACCCACTGGAGCACTACCAATACCCTGAGCCTCGCGGCCCTTCAGCCGCTGCTTGAGAGCGAGAGGCAGCGGGCAGAGGAGGCTGAAGCAGACCCTCCTTTGCCCGCTGACGGCTGACCTCTGCCCGCTGACCGCTGCCACTTGCTCGCTCTCTCTCTCTCTTCATCCGTAACGTTGTCGCCTGCTCTGGCTCAAATGAATAGCCTACATATCGTCATCGAACTATAACAACCTTATCCACATTGTTGAAATAATTTAAATATTGAGCCATTACATTGAAATTCTAACAGGAGCCTATAATTTCTGTAGCCTACTCCGTAACAACAGACGCCTTTTTCTCGTCTCTCTCCACACCTCTGTCTTCAGACTTTTGCGTTTTTACCCTTTAGACGGTAACGCGATGGTGGAGCGTTTTTAAGATTTCCACTCTGGCGGGTGGTTTCACTTTTTTGCGTTTTTAAGCCCCAAAAACGCCGTCGCCGTATAAACGAAAGGCACATCCGATAAAATATTTTTTCGTTTTCACCCGAGAGCGTCATCGTGTAAACAGGGCCTCATTTCATGGCAGTTTTTGACACGGCCATTTTTGTCCTCTATGGACACAAGAGCAACTGTTTTAATTAAAGGGGTGCACAATGGTTAAACATCTTTCATTGCATTCTTTGACTGTAAATAAATGAACATGACAACGGAGCAGTAAAAACTCCCCTCCATGGCTCTTTTGAAAATGACTGCAGTGGAGTCAGCCGTATATCTCAGCCTGTCTTTATAACTGCTGTGTACTATTTGTTCTTTGTGTCTTCAGGACATTCTCAGAAAACGACTGCACCATGGTGGCCCCAGCAGACCCCTGCCTCAGCCCCACCAAGGGAGAGCTGGTCTACAGCAAGACAGCCAAACAGTGCCTGGAGGAGATATCAGGTACAGCAGGTCAACACACACACATAGGCACGCATGCACGCACGCACGCAGGCAGGCAGGCACGCACACACACACACACACTGCAGGCTATGCATGCATGATATTTCTCTGTGTGGGTGTGTAACTGTGCACATGCCTCTGTGCATTAACATTTGTCTCTCATTATATTGGTCATGCATTGGCATATAGGGATTTAACCTTTAATCTGCTGCTCAGCATTTGTATTTAACTAATGTTGACTGCTGACTGCAGTGCTGCTCTACATGTGAGAGGAAATATTTAGATAATGCAGTTGCCCTCTTTAGGAAATTGAAGGTTTAGCTTACATTAAGACTGTTTTATTGCATTATGAATTAGCTGGTCTACCCAACATTTAAGGAAGAGCAGACTGCAGAGTCTGTTGCAGTCTTAATGCAGGGTAGTTACAGGGTAGCTGCAGGATGAGGGAGTTTTTGAAGGCTACTGCTGTGGATAGGACAATGTACTGGTGTCTTGCAGCTTGTGTGTGTGTGTGTCTGTGTGCGTGTGCATGTTTACTGGGGTATCCCTGTTCTGCGCTGGTTTCATGTAGCGAAGGGAAAAGGTCAGCGCTGACAGCTGGACACAGGGAGCATCTGCAGCTCTTTGTTTACATCCCTGTAGGCTGTGTTACAGTCCCAGCTGTGCATCACTGCCAGCTTTACGAGTGACACATCATCAACAGTACCTACTAAGGTGTAAAGGTACACAGACGTCACTGTTTGGTTCGTAACCCGGTTTGGTGTGAGTTCGGTAGAGTGGGAAAAAAAAAGCATAAGGATCAGTTTGTTTTCATTTATTTTGAACAGACAGTAGTGCAAAATCCTCTTGCTGGGGACTGGGAGCATTTTGCCCACTGGCAACTTTGGTATAGTTACTAGTACTACTTTATTATAAAAAATGAAGAACATTTCAAATACTTCTGTATTACACTGTATGAACACTGACCACTTTCCCAAAAGACAACAGGTGACAACAGGCTATATAACTGAAAAGCATTTCTGTGCTCTTTGAGTGTATGATCCTATTCCACTGTGATTGTCATGACACCTATACAACAGAAAGCTGCTGTTCAAATCATACTTTTTGGTAACGACTGCAAACGTCTTTATTGTCCTTTAATGACCGCCAGTGGACATCTGTGCAATTGAGCTTCTGCAGCTGAGAAGTCAGTGCCGAGGGACGTTTGACCAGTTTGAAGGAGTTTCTAACCACAATCTTAAATTCCTGGCAAAGAGCGGGTTGAGAGTTTAAACCAGGCAACACACAATCACACCACAAACCACTGGCACAGAGAGATTCCATTGTTTTAATTGAAAATGGAGACTTCAGCTTCAACTCACATCCCATTTTACATTAAAGATCTTTGCGTTGCCTGGCATTTATTCGCCAGTATCTACTGTATTGTGTCTGTTTTAAGCACCATTCAGTGATTAATTCCCAAACATTTTTTTAAGATACATTTTTGGGGCTTTTCCACCTATATTTGACAGGACAGCTAAGTGAGAAAGGAGAGAGAGAGAGGGGGAAGACATACAGGAAATCGTCGGATTCAAACCCTGGACCTCTGCGTCGAGGCATAAACCTCTAAGTATATGTGCGCCTGCTCTACCCACTGATCCAACCCGGCCACACACTTCCCAAACATTTTTAGTGGAAAATGCCATTTGGTTTAAATGGTGGATATCTTAATTTTGAATGAAAGTCCATCCTTAAAATAACAGAAATATACATGATGCTAAAGCAAACAATCAGCTAAGTTAATGGAAAAATAAGATGTCAAGCTCAAAGTGAAGCCAGAAGAAAGCGTCTACAAAGAGCAGTGTGCACAAACAACAGCTCGTGATTAAAGGTTAGGGGATGTCAGGTCGGCAGTGGCATTCCAGACATTTGGCTTCGGTCGTGGCTTTTCCGTAGCCCATCATTTAAAGGATAGAATTAGACTGCAGCGCGGACCGTTCCCTTTGTTTGGGGTCCATTTCAAACACTTGCTTTTTGTTGTTACACGTTTCATGGTCATTTCACATTCTTCGCTTTCCCGACTCTTTCTCCATAGAGGGGCTGAAATGAGTCTTTGAGAAAGTGTATGCATGCCACAAATGCCACATGACAAGCCTACTCATTTTACATATACAAGCTCCTTATTCACATGTTGATTCAAGCTTTTGTGAAATTATTTATTTATACGAGAAAAGTAAAAAAAAAAACAGTTTAGGGTAAGCTCTGATGTAGTTTTATTATATTGATTGTATCTGTTTTGATTAATAATGAAATAAAAAATTGTGAACAGCTGCTGACTAATATATAGATGGGTCACACACACACAATTAGGAAAACCTTGATTATGGTTTCTGCGGCAACTGCTTCCAGTCCCTACTAGATGTTGTTAACTATGATTAAAGAATGTGTAGAAGACAGCTGTGACTAATAGCGACAAGGCTAATAAAGCTTTCACTGATTGATGGGGATATGTTGGTTCTGTGGTCTCATTGTTGATCCACGGTAAGCTGCCGGCTCGCTGCTTTAGCTCCTCAAGATAGCATTTAATTAAGTCGGGCGGCCGGCGCGGTGCAGCAGTGGCTGCAAGCTTACAGGTGCTGCTGTCCAAACAAGTCACTGTCACGCGGCAAGAGAGAGATGGAGAGACAGAAAGAGAGGGGCAAGGATAGTGTGAGAGAGAGGAGAGGGTTAGGAAGAGGAGGGAAGTGAACAGAAAGTGAGAGAATGAGAGGGGATTATGAGAAAGAGAGGGTGATAAGCACAGAGGAGGGCTGAGAGAGAGAGAGAGAGAGAGAGAGAGAGAGAGAGAGAGAGAGAGTATACTGCAGGAATGAACAAGCAAACCGAGAGCTATGTGAGCCCGTTCGCCGGCTTCGGCACCCGCTCATTCTCCGCTGTGAGGAGAGAGGCACTGTCAGAGCGGAGGCAGGAGAAGTGTGGCGGTGAGCTGGTAATTAATGGAGGAACAGAAGGTGGAGGGAGTGAGATATGAGTGAATGAAAAGAGACGTTTAATAGGGGGAAAAGATAAGAGTGCGAGCGCAGAAGGGAGAGAGAGAGAACGTGTTAGTGAGGGAAGGGAGATGTAGCGACTCGTTCATCCACGCCCCTGACTGTGGTGGAGTCAGAGAAAGGAGCCAAGAAGACAAGGCAAAAAGCATGAGGGCAGGAGAAGCAGTGGAAGAAATAAGTGTGTGTCTGGCTCAATATCTGACCATGAGCATGGACTGGCTCAAGGATGGATGTGGATTCTACCTACATGCCTGAGAGGGAAGTTTCCTCTCCGATCTTCGCCCCGTGCTCGCTTTCCCTCCAGCTCTCTGAAGCCTGGAGCTCAGTCAGGAGGCGTGAGACGTGGGGACACATCTCTCTGCCTCCTCCGTCCTCCGGTTCCTCCCTCCCTCCATCTGCTCTTCTAGTGACAGTGCAGCCAAGATGTGAAACCGAGAGCTACGCACAGGTGGATCCACTTGCATGTATAGTTTCACTCGCTGAGGCACCAGAGGCGCAAAGGCAGAAATGAAGAGAGGAGCGGAGTTCTCGGTGTATCAGGGAGGCAGCCCTGCTCGGCGGCCTCCCCAGCCTCTCCCTGACAACCTCAACCTGCGGATCAAGCAGCGCTCGCTCACAAACCTGACCCTGCTCAGCGACGGCGAGCGGCGGGTTTACTCCTTTGAGCTCGACGAGCCACCGCCTCGTCTTCCCCAACCCCAGAACCCTTTGTCGTACTCGTCCCCCACGCAGCGGGCAGGAGGCAGCCTGCAGGGAAGCCCGAGGAAGGAGGTGGTCACAAGGGGCGGAGGTGTGCGGGGCACCAGAGCTCGATCCCTGTCCCTCTCCCTCACCAAGGTGCTTTCTCAGTCAGAGCACTCCCTCATCCCGGTCCCTTGGCGATGCACAGGTGCAGGCGGGCGGCCACAGCGGGCGTCATACAGTGGCCACCCACGAACGGAGCCAGCGAGGACGTCCAGGGAGGAGGGGGGAACAGATGAAGAGGGCAGCAGCGGGCGTTCAGACGAAGAGCCAGCGGCAGGCAGGGGTGGTGGGAAGCGGCCAGGCAGGGAGAAGGACGGCGGGTATTGGGCAGAGGAGGAGGTTTCAGGGGGAGGTCCGCGTGAGGGAACGGCTCAGCTGGATAAGGAGGTGATCCTCACCATGCTGGGCGACCTGGAGCAGGTGCTGCACACACCGCCTCGCCCACGTAAGTCAACCCAGTCAGCACATTCCAGGAAATGAGCATGAATGTGAAAGGCATTACATACTATAGACACAAAGCATTTGCGGATTCCTCCAACACGAAAGGATTACTATGACACCACCATGACACCACGAATTGGAAACTTTGTACAGGAAGTAAAAAAAAGAAATATGTAAATGTGAAGTGACTGAGTTTTTGGTTGAGTTTAAAAATGCAAACTTTAGCAGAATATTGTGTCGAAGCAGAAAAAGTCTTCAATAAGCTGGTTATGTTCTTAATCCCCATGATGGGGAAACCTATTTCTCAGGGCACGCCATTAGCATTTTAAGACATCCTTTAAAAGAAATATGTGAGAAAAGGCTGTTAAAGCACACACACACACACACACACACACACACACACACACACACACACACACACACACACACACACACACACACACACACACACACACACACACACACACACACACACACACACACACTCCCTCCCTCCTTCCTTCCCTACTTACTCAAGTAGCAGGCGTTTGGATTCATGGACACATCCTTTTTCATCACTTGCATCTACCACACACTCAGTGTATGCAAATGAGGCTCTCTGCTTTGTGTGCAGCATTGTCAAGCACTATACTGTGAATTTAGCAGCTGGAGTCTAACCTATACCTACAGGTACCTCGCCACACCTCATCAGTAGCCCCATTAACGTCTAGCTTGGGAGAGCATGGTATGGAGTGAATGATTTGTGCTTTTGGAATGAGCACCCATGTACAGACCTGGCTTTGATGTGAGAGGAGAGGGATGGTACGTGGGTGGGGAATGTTCAGTTGATACGTGTTTTTTTTTTTGTTTTTTTACGTATAGATGTGACAGTAGAGAGGATTATTGTGACTGTACAGATAAAGCAAAGTCAATTTGTGCAGCACAGCAGGGTGAGCTTTGGCAATGGGCAGCTTTTCCTTTAAGCAGGTTGAGGCATGATGCAGCATAAAGAAGAAATACCTTGAGATAAATGATGGAAAAACAACACCTCACCCACGGTTGAAGCAGCTTTTATTACTTGCACCTCCCTCACTGCCTTTGAGTCACATAGCCAACATGATCAATAGCTTATTATTACACCTGTGTGTGTGTGTGTGTGTGTGTGTGTGTGTGTGTGTGTGTGTGTGTGTGTGTGTGTGTGTGTGTGTGTGTGTGTGTGTGTGTGTGTGTGTGTGTGTGCTTATCTACGCTCTGTTCATGCATACAGGTGTTTTTTTGTTTTTGTTTTTTTGCGTACATGCATGCCTCCGTATGTGTGTTTCTGTGTGTGTGTCAAGAGATCTATCCAGACTGCTCAGAATCCATTTCCATCTTTAAAGAACTCTTTCACCCTGTCAAAGTTGGCTTTCCAGCTGCTGTCGTGGCAGTTTGAGCTTTTAGCCTCTGGGAGCAGTTGTCGTTGATGCGCATTAACAAGCTCTCAATGTGCTGCAACGCCTGTTAGGAAACGCATTGTGTACCTTCCCTCCTTTCGTGCCCTTTTCAATCCTCCCCACAGACCCAGTTTGGCTGCTGAACAGCCTCACCAGGCCAAGAGCTGGACAGCAGCTTGAATCCAAATAAATGCTTTGTGGCTTCTCACCTCTTTGTAGTGTTGGATGCTGAAGTGGAAACACCAGCTATACATGTGTATAAGCAGCCACTGCATTGGGCTATTAGGTGCTTGGGATTTAGCTACACACACGTCTGCTACTCTTCTTGATCCGCAAAATGGTGCTGAGCTGGTAATAGGTATTGTATTTTGGAATTATGAGTGTGCAAAGCGTTGGCCTGTGCTCTCCGGTGCAGGGGAGACCTTTGCTCCTGTACCGCAGTGAATCGCTCACACACTCTCACACAAAAAAACAAACATAAATGCACATACAAGCTTTGGGCGGCTTCACAATGTTGCATGAAGTGTCCATTCATGATGGAGACTCCAGGGCCAGATCTCCTCATGTCACTTTTATAATGGGATTGTAATTAGATCTTTCTTGAAGGGGACCTTTTTAAAAGGAAGAGAGTAGAGGAACATGGAGAAAGGGAGGAAGAAGAAGAAGAAGAATTAAAGAAAAAGACAAATTCAGATAACAGTGATGCTTAGAGTTTGTGGTACCAGAGATCCATCCCCCATTACATTCTTAGACTGGATCTCCTTTCCTTATGGAGCTGCAACCCACTGAAAAACGACAATAGGATATCATTCTGGGCTTCTAAGGAAACCTTTCATCACTTAGTGTTGTGTCAGATGAGTTCCATCCTGACCGGAATAAATTCAGGGCCTCGAAGCTTCCATGCATTGGATGTGAACACAATTTTGTCACTGTGATCGGATGTATTCCTTTTTCTAGTAAGTTTTGGATTCATTCATTAGATCATATGTGCCTCATCGATTTCTAATTACTGGACATAGAGTGGAAAGCTGATATGGGGTCAGAGGTTAAGAACATGCGGCACCACCTCGGCCTCACACAATCTTCAGTCTGTTTGCTCTGCAAAGATAAAACATGACCTTGATTATACCAGACTGCTGTATACCCCGTGAGGTCATTACATAGTACCCTACAGTATAATTGAGGTCATGTCTTGACTTAATTTTGGAAAAGATTTTTTGAGTGCAGACATTGTAGTGTTTGGATCTTTCTGAAATTGTAAAGTCTTTAAACAATGTGACTGATGCCGCATTTCCACTAGATGGTACGGCACGGCCCTACTCAACTCAACTCGCTCTTTATTGGTTTTCCATCAGCAGAAGTTGTTAATAGTACATGGTTCTTTTTCCGGTGCCACCTCGGTTGAGGTTCCAAGCGAGCTGAGCCAATACTAGAAGGTTGAGTTAAAACACTGCAGACCACTGGTCAAAGAGAACCGTCACTAGCGTGACAAGGGACATCTTGCATAAAACTGCCATTTTTGTATTCACTAGACCCAGATTTTGAAAAATGGAAGCCTGAAAAACCATGCTGTATGCTACGTCGTACATTTCGTTCTCTACACCATACAATTGACGAAGTGCAGACGAAAGGTGATGTCGCGGCAGTTTGATGTGGCGCCACTATGAGAATCCCGCCTACACTAAGGGGGTACTATCCGCTGTAGAAAACAAGAGAAAAGGACCTGGTACCAAGAGTGAGTTGAGTCGAGTCAAGCCGAACCATGCAGTGGAAATGAGGCATTAGACAATGACTCATTGATTGAACCTTTATTTAAGAGGCTCTCTTTACAGGACAGACATGGCCAAGATAACTGCACCATTACCATACTTGCAGCATATAAAAGAAGTAATTCCCTTTCAAAAAGGAGACTTGAATAAATTCACTGTCACAGTTGCCCCCTACCTGATAAACAAACTAGCAATGTGCATTGTCACACAGTGCACACCAAAACAGGAAAATTGGTGTCAGTGTGCAAGATCAGCTACATACTGGCAGTCTGTTCAAATCAAATATTTTTTTCAGTGTGGGAAGAAGAAGACATGACCTGTAGAAAGGCCAAAGAAATAATGCAGAGCACAATTTTGCACACTGTGAATTTTCATTCAAATGAAATGTATCCAGTGTGCATTTTTGCTGGAAAGTTTATCCAAATGCCTTGAGGTAAACTCTGAAATTGATATATAGTTATCCAGGGAAAACTGGCAGAGCTTTTCTGCTTATTTTCGACACCGACCTGCTTCATAATCTAGCATATGAACACCTCGACAATTTTTCTCCCCCTGGCACTGAGCTGCGCCACAGGAGTCGCTGGGGGCCTTTTCAAACCTCCAATATACCACTGCACCCATCTGCCCCTATTTGCCCCAGTCACTGTAATCACAGTAGCTTGCTGTCAGTATGTCTGCTCAGAGCACTGAAACCAGCACATAGTGACAGACCGCAGCTTCTCGAACTCATCTTGCCATCACACTGCATTGTTGACTTGTTGTACGAGATCTGCTGGATCAATCATCTCCATCGTAGAGACAATTCAAAGCACCTTAACACTGGAAAGCAGTGTGATCGGCATCCTTTCTATGTCTAATGCCACTTGTTAATTACCCATTCTGTGGTTCCCGCCTGCGGATATAAGCTAGCTTGACGAGCTGACAGAGAGGCTTGATTGGAGCAGACAAGTAGATACTTTGGTGTGCGCCCACAGCTCGCAGTTCTGAAATGCTGCCTGTTAGCAGCAACAGGCCTAGGCGCGAGTGAAACTAGTGCCTAAGAAGAACATGAAACATATGACTTTTAGCTGCATGCTGCTGTAGGATGAGGTAGGAAGACGGCGGACTGAAGTGGCAGCGTTTTCCAACGTGCCTGACAAAGAAGCACAGCTGTGACAGAGTTTGTTTCCGCCAACACGACTGTGTCCCGAACTAACCGACAGAGCGCGTGGTGTCATGGCACGACATTTCAGGCATTGGCCTGAAGGAAAAAATGTCAGTACTTGTGTAAATTAATGTATCTGCTTTTTAGACTAAAGGAAGGGCATGTGGTGCAGCCTGACAGGCTGATTCATTGAATGGCTTCCCAATTTTCGACATGGGGTTTGGAGACGTGCAGCCACGCTGGCTGTCATCGTGATCGCTCATCATTCTGTTTCCCCACTGAGACGTTCAGTGACATGCAATAAAATGCTGTATGTCAGATGTCCTCCTCACTCCTCATATTGTGTCTTTGTGCATGTGTAGCCTTTGTGGGTGACTTCTGTGTGTGTGTGTGTGTGTGTGTGTGTGTGTGTGTGTGTGTGTGTGTGTGTGTGTGTGTGTGTGTGTGTGCGCGTGCGCGCGCGTCTAAATATTTCGGTAAATCATATAAAATGTGTGTCTCCAGGAGAGGATCCTGAGACAAGACGCATGAGGACGGTGAAGAACATCGCTGACCTGCGGCAGAACCTGGAAGAAACCATGTCCAGTCTACGGGGGACACAGATCAGCCACAGGTAGGCACACAGATGGCAACCCCCCCCCCCCCTGTTACTTACTGGTAATGGTAAATGGCTCTGGTCTGGTTTTTGGTTAAGAAAAGTGATTAACAATGCAGATAATGCATTTATAGGGATATCCATAGGCCCATGGATATATGATGAAAAGGACAACAAGGGGTTGATTTTAGTTTTGGCGATACGTTTGTCCACATTTTTTTCCAGGCAGTCGTAGATTCAATCCATCAACCCTCCAGTCATGAACTCACTAAACTGTTAAGGCTGTAGCTACAGCACATGCAAAACGGAGCAGTAATTCACTCACTTCACCTAAAACACAGTCTAATACCACCACTCCCTTTTTCTTACAGTCAATCGGTTGGCAAACTGCTTCTGCAGTGGCATTTTATTCACGAAGTCAGGAGTTTTAAATGAGCTCCACCAATCATACTACATTTTAAAAACAATTTTAAAATGGAACCCAAATGAGTTGTTTCAGGTCTGAAGTGAATTATTCTGCACAGCCTGGCTTTAAAGGAATACTTCACCCTCAAAATGATCATTTGTGTATCAGTTACTCACCCTGTGTTGCCTGGAAATCTTAAAGAAAAAAATATGTTTGTCTCACGTGCCTCCACGATAAACAAATAATCCAAAAATGGGTTGAGTAATTAATATACAAATGATCATTTTTAGGGTGAAGTATTCCTTTAAGCTGCTATGTTATTTAACTGAGACGGTAGTGTCATGTAACACCTCAATTAGGATCATTTATATCTCACAAACCAAATGTAAAAAGGCTCCCATCTGCTTCTTAGGTGGTTCACTTAGTTCATTATACTTTTACTGGCATTAGATTAGTGTTACTGTGTGTTACGTCTGACCACTACTGCAACATTTGCCTGGTCGGCTTCAAAGATTCGACTCACCACCTGGCTTCCTGCAGGCAGCCTGCAACTTCAATCAGACAATGTTTTACAAGTAAATCAAATGCAGAGAAAACTTTGCATTTGGCTGCCAGTGGTTATTATAGGACACTTTAGCTCTTTTTTTTTTTAAGAGACATATGATACAGTCACATCTAAAGTTCTCTTTCTGAACACTATAAGTAAAGTTTGCTGTGTTTGGCTTTTTTGGGTCAGTCTGCTCTCCACTAACTCCCAAAATATCTGGCTCTTCAGCTGCTAACTGCTCCACTGGGTTCACCAGCTAGTCTTTATAAGGGTGCTTTCACACCTGAGCAGTTTGGTCCGTTTTAACAGAAACCTGGAGCGTTTGGTCGGATAGTCCGGTTCCTTTGGGGTAGTGTGAAAGCTGTGGTGCGGACCAAACAACCAAACTCTGGTCTATCTGAAAACGGGGGTCTCGGTTCGCTTCAAAGTGCACTAGAGTTAGTGCACTACAATTAAAATGAATTCCACTGCACACAATTTACGGACTTATATATGATTTGAGGGATGATGAATCCATGACTTAATATGACCACACATTGCTCATTGTTTGTGTAACAACACATCATCTCTCTCTCATCATGGCCTGCCCTCTCCTTTACTCGCTCACATTGTTCGCCTCCTTCTAAAATATTAGAAAAACCAAAGCAAAACCAGAAAACTCATACATTTTTTGTTGCTTCATTATTTTTGAGAGCAGGAAGTGTCGGCGAGTTTCACTCAACCGTTTCAACCGCATGAGAGTTGTTTAGAATGTTTGGTGCACTTGACAATGTGCAGTGTAAATGCTATCCGAACCAAATGAAAAATGCAACTTCACCCCCGAATCGCAGTCTACCAAACTATAGTCTATATCCACGACGTTCCACTTGCTCCGGTGCCGCCGGAAACTCCGCCGTTGTCTTCCTCTTCCTTTGTGTTGGCGTTCTAAACTCTGGTGGATTTCTGAAGACTAAGGTTAACTGCTCCTCAGATCTCTGCAGGGTAAATCCTAGGGTTGGGTACCGTTTGGATTTTTACGATTCCGATGCCAAACCGGTACTTTTAAAACGATTCCGATTCCTAAACGATTCCTAAACCGATTCTTGAACAACTGCAAAATGACATAAAAGAAAGGCTTTTTATGGAGTTTTTTTTTATTGAAAATGATTTAAATTTAACAATATATTAATGTTTTAAAGTACTTAAATATGTAATAAGTAAACCTAAGTCACCTAACACACAATACAATAATTTAACAAATAACAGTTACACTATTAACAAGTAACAACAAAATAAATGTTGAGTTGGTATGCCAACCAGCTTCAAACTTTAGCCGTTCTTTTGCAGAAAAGTGACCATATTTGCCTTCTCTGGCAAGATAGGACACCTCTCCTGACTTATGACAAGTCCTGCACAGGAGAAAACTCTCTCAGGTGGTGTCCAAGAGGTCTGTACACGCACAGGTAGGAGTTTGAAAGGGCAGACAATTTGGGGAGGCTGTATCGCCTCCCCCACCACCAGGCTACAGGCTCTTATCCCATGATAGACGATAGACTAGCAGAGCAAGTGTAATATGTTTACTAGTGATCACATGCAGTCAGTGAATGGTTAATATGCTTTCACGTCCGTTTTGGTGAGCCCAGAGGGAAAATATGCCATTTTAAAAGTAGCCTACATTTACGGTAGCTAGCTAACGGTAAACTACAGAGAAAGTGTGATATTTTTACGTCCGTTTCAGAGCGTGTACAAAAAGGCGTCTATCAGCAGGGATTGTAGAGTGCATGTCGGGGGAATAGCGTGGACACGCGCTTCACACCGCGAGCGGGCATGTGCGCCACTCGGCAGAAAAGAGGAAAAAAAAAAGAGGCTGCCGCTGTCCAGAGCGACAGAGGGAAAATATTTCAGTCGGAACCGAAAAGAGGAACCAAAATTTGCGTTCTAATCCCGTCCGAATACTACCGTTTGCGTAGGAACCGGTACCATAGTGGAACCGGGTTTCGGTACCCAACCCTAGTAAATCCAGACAGCTAGCTAGACTATCTGTCCAATCTGAGTTTTCTGTTGCACGACTAAAACTACTTTTGAACGTACACATGTTCCACCAAAACAAGTTCCTTCCCGAGGCTATTTTGCAGAGGCACCGTGGCTCCATCTGGCGCTTAGGCCTGTGACGATTGTGATTGGTTTAAAGAAATGCCAATAAACCAGAGCATGTTTTTCTCCCATCCAAGAATGCTGTGTGGACTAGCCAGACCCTCCTCCGCAGCTCTGTGGAGGAAGGTCTGGCAATGCAAGACTAACCAAACTATAGGTGTGAAGGGGGCCTGTGTCATTGTACCAGAACAATGAGTTAAAAGATGCAAACCCGCTCCATTGAGCTGGGGTGGTAATGATTCTCTGTGGGTTTTTAGTTCACATTACACATTTGATCCATTGTAAATATGAAAACATTGGTCCTAGCAGCTTTATGAAACAAACACGGTAATGTTGCGTGCTGGTATAGATTCTTGTATCTTTGTGACCATCAACAGGAACAAGCAAATATGCAAAATATAAAGAATGGAAGAACAGGAACAACAGAGCAACCATACTATTGTCATCTCTCATCAGAGAGCTGCAGCCTATATATGCTTGCTTTCAAAGGCTATTTTTCACACCGACGTAATATGTGGCAAGTCTGAAGCTGAGACACGTTTAACTTCCTCAAGATGTGTCATAGCCAAAACAAAAGACACACTAGGAAGGAGACCCACACATGTCACAACCAAACCACTGAAAATAACCCGTTTCCTTTGTGATCACAGTTTTATTTCACAGCACTTATTATGCAAGTCAGTTTCCTTGTGCATCAGTTGTCCTTGGAAAATATAAATAGTTCAGATTTTTGATATCTCTGACTCACCTCAGCAGTTTATCACACCGATCCAGCAGGGAGATATGTCTCCAACTATTAATGAGTTCCCTCTATTACCTTGCCATCTTCTCCTCCATGTTTCCTGAATTTAATTAAAGTACAGGCATCACCTTCCTCACCAGCTGGCACACATGTAATGACATTCAGGTGTTGATGGACAACCAGCACCTTAAAAGACTGTCCCACCTGTGAGCCATGGGCAACATGGACAGTCTAACAGTGTAGAGGCAGCGGCTCAGGCGAGGACACAAATGATAACCATTGGTTTATGTCAGCTCCCCAGGCAATGGTTCCCTGCTCGCCTCTCTGCTTCTCCCTCAGTCTATTATTTTGTGTGTTTTGCCCCATTTGCAGAGGAAGATGGTGGCCAGGCTTCAGACAGCCATGACAGATGGCAGTCTCTGTGTGTGTGTGTGTGTGTGTGTGTGTGTGTGTGTGTGTGTGTGTGTGTGTGTGTGTGTGTGTGTGTGTGTGTGTGTGTGTGTGTGTGTGTGTGTGTGTGTGTGTGTGTGTGTGTGTGTGTGTGTGTGTGTGTGTGTGTGTGTGTGTGTGTGTGTGTGTGTGTGTGTGTATTTTGTACATCTTTTTTTCCTCCGAGGAGTCTCAGCCAGGCGCGATCAATACAGCGCCATTGTCTTAGCACCACGTTTAATTCAATGGGGCACACGAGGTTGGGGTGTGAGGTGTTTGATTGGTCTGAGACTACAAGTCTCATTCTCATGCATCAGGCTCACAGTCAGCGTGAATTATGTACAAAATGCATCATCATACCTCCATATTAGCATCATACGGTGGGTATGCATGTGTGTAGGTGTGTGTGATTTGGAGCAGCGTAACAGCAAAGCAGCAAGCAACCATCACATTTAATGGAAAAAAAAGGTAGTCGGCTCCTGACTGTGTGCCGCTGCGGACATGTTTATATTTTAAATGTGAGGATAGCCTCTGAGTATGCATGCCAATTCTGTCCATGACAAAAGGCTGGCCAGACCATCCTAATCTGTCCCCTGGATAAGAAATGGCTGTAATCACCATGACGCTTTGAAGAACCTTTAGTAATTAATCGCTGTTATGCTCGAGCAGACATGACTGTCATATTGATCACTCTGTCTTTCCCTGTGCTCCGTCTCCCTCAATACCTGTTTACACCCCATTCATGCAGACTGGGTGTTCACACTTCCTGCAGGAATCCTCAAAACATGGAAATGTAGTTCACAAGCACAGCAACAGCCACCATAGTTTATTTTTTTCAAGAGTAACTGCACTATAAGACATTAAGTATGAACATATTTTTTCCCTTTGTCACTGATAGAATAAATAATTGTTGTCATTATGTCAACACTTAAGCCCATACAGTATATGTGCTGGTGGAAGTATTCACCTTTACAAATCAACACTGAAAAGAGTTTTTTGTGATTGTTGCAGGCAAAAATCCTTGATTATGCGGCACGTTTTCTTAAAAAATGCAATGGAATATGTGGGATATTTATGGGAACTTGCAAAAATTGCAGAAACTTGCAAAAACTGCAGTTTGATGACAAAGAGAAAAAAAAAGTGATTCCCCCAACACACTGCTTTTCGACGATGTTCACGTCGCGTAATTACGTCACTTCATAACATTCCCATGGCAACAGGGGAAAATGGATGCTCTTGTGTGAAGTAAACGCTACATTTTTCAACTTTCTGCTAAGATATGTGACTATTTTGCAACGAAAATGCGGGGATTATGAAGTCATGCAAGCCCGCCATATTTTGCGCAGAAATCGGCAATTTATGCTGCAAAAGTGCGTTGTATTTGAAAAAATGCGTCCCCCGCATAAATATGTGGACTTTGGCTGATTATGCATTGAATTATGCGATCGCATAATAACATTTTTCTGGAGGGACTGAAGTCAAGGCAAGGCAAGGCAATTTTATTTATATAGCACATTTCAGCACAAGGCAACTCAAAGTGCTTTACACAAATCATCAATCATTAAAGAACAAATAGCAAAATAGGGAGTAAAATAAGAATAAAAATAGTAATGAATACAAATTTAAAACCATTTAAGATACATAAATAAAAATATAGTTCAGTATAAAAAAAAATCCAAAAATAAAATTTACAATTCCGTATTAAAATTGTATACGAAATAAAATACAAGCATAAAAGAGAAGAAGTTGTATGCTCTGTATATGAAGGCGTAATCATTATCTTTACCTCATTTTCAAATTTCACTTTTAGATTTTTAGCAGTTTTGATTTAGTTTTGTTTATTATTTATTTCATTTTAAAGCGTAATTTTATGGCTTGGCTTATGACAGAAAATTAGAGAGAGAGAGAGAGAGAGATATGAGGAACAACATCCACGACCAGACAATTTTTTTATTTTTTTTATTTTATCTTTGCTGTCTTTGTTGTCCTTTGTCACCTCCAAAGCCTGTCCCCTGTGTGCCCACTCGCATGTCACAGCCATGGCCACAGCTCCCACAGATGCTTGCTCCCCTCCTCCTCCACTGCATCTTTTCCATATGCTGGAAGGAAAGGTCCTCGCTATAATCGAAGGGCGTGCTCGTTCATTTAATTCTAATGCAGCAGAATACAGGAATATTGACTACATAAACTAGGCAACTCTTGAGTGCCAGTACAAAATTAGAATTTATTAAATGATTCTCTCAGAGTTTTCAGTGAAATGTGGGACATCTGTTACATTTTGTATGTCTTACTTGCCACAGTCCCAGTCTGAACAACGTGTGTATGGCATTGCTATTGTATGCGACTTGACAAGGAATACTTTCAAAACATCTGATGTTTGACCTATCTGTGTTATGATTGCACTAAAGAACAGAAAGTCAGCTGAATGCAAAGACAACCCCAAACACCAATTCTTAATAGTGTAATCTACATTCTAAAGTTCACTGCCACGTTAGATAAACTATACTCCTGTGGTGATTATGGAGCTCACTAATATCTGCTCTTTCCACCGTTAGTTTTGCATCATTATGCGCTGGGCCTCTGTGCTCCATAAAGACTTTGCTCCCAGAAGTTTCACGTGCAGTATGAAAGTTAAACTGACTAGAAATAACAATGCTTGCCTGGGAGCTTGTGGCAGCTAATGTTACCTAAACGTACTAACCCAGTTGAAAAAGCTCTATGTGGTTAAGCTACAGTTTCCGAGGCCATGAAACCGTGTCCCTTCCTCTTTGAACTGACCTTGCTACTTTGATACTGCAGCCATCATGGCAGCTCACTTCACATCCGCAACATTCTTCAGAGAGCCCCATGTGTTGCGGCCTCCACAGACAAACAGTATTGATTAAAAAACACATTAAGTCTCCCTCCTCTGAGGTTTTTTATTTCTATCCAGACAATGGAAAATGGTATTGATTGTCAGTTGAAGGGAAAAGAAACAGCTCCATGTGTAAAGGCATGCAGTCATCTTCAAGGACAAACATGGCACAGCAAGCAGAAAAGGGAAATCTTCCCTGCTCTTGTGTCCCTGTCTGCTGGAGCCTGAGGGATCCCTGTTTAGTCCCATGGGGATTCAGCACCCGCCAGAAGACATTTTGAACATAATAGCTTCACCCGGTCCGGTTTGTTTATTTTGTGTTTACATTTGGAGTGAGGAGAAAGGGGCCAGGCTTAATTATTCATTGCTTTTGAACTGAGGAGATAGCTTTTGGTCGTATTTGCGTGCATGTACAGGATTCTGAAGCGACTACGTTTTTTAAAATTCTTTTTTAATGTACATTTAGCTGACGCTTCAATGCCAAGCGATTTGCAATGACTGCAACCGTACGGTAAAAAAGCCAGCTAAGCTACCAAAATTACAAATTCTTAACTGTAATGATGGGTCAAATCCAGAGACACTTTTCAATCCCTGACGATGTTCTTGTGAGAGATTGAGTGGAGAAGTGTCATGATTGAGCTGGAGGGAGGCACTTCTTGACAAGATGAGTTTTCAGTCTGATGGAAGATGGGAAGTGACTTGGCGGTTCTGACTGAAATGCGTGTGTGCATTTGTGTGTGTAAATGATGGTTGTGTTGGTGGTGGGGCGGGGAACCTTTCTCAGGATCCAGATTGAAGATGTGCGCTGTGGTGGCGATGAGCAATTGCTCTGAAATTGCTCTCAATCTAGTAGGGTTTAATATCTGCCAGCACCAATGACAGCCTCACTGCTACATAGTGTACACACGCGCGCACACACACAAAACAAGGTAGTGGCACATGCCAGTATTTTTAGTTTAATTAAATGTTTTAGGTTTTTTTCGTACCACTGAATCTTAAAGTGATGGTTCGGAGTAATTTACCCTAGGGTCCTTTGCACCATGACCTCGAGCCAAACACCCCCCCAGAAGCTTTTTTCACCTGGGTCGAACATTGGGCGAGTTAGCGTAGAGTAGCGTTAGCCGCTGAAGGCAGTTGCGGGGCTAATGGACCCGTTTGTATCTCTTAAATGACCCCACTAATAATGCCGAAATGATACCAAGGGTCTACACTAGTATATATAGGTTATGCACTCATAAACGATGGATTGGAAAGTTTGTAAGTACACCAGAAGTTTATGTAAATAACACTTGCCTGTTGGCTTCTGCTCTCTGCTGTTGCTGCTGTGGAGACGAGTGCTTAGGGACGTCTACAAATTACAACACCGAAAGAGATGCAACAAAAATATTTTTTAATTTAACTTATTTTTTAAAGTAAGTGCTGTAATATAACTAGCAGGAGACAAGTAATAATTGAGGTAAGTTTGGAGACATTACCTTATTTAATCATTTAATTAATACATATTTTTGTTGTATCTCTTTTCGGTGTAGTAATTTGTAGACAGCCCTAAGCACTCGTCTAACTGCAGGTAGCAGCAGCAGCAGAGAGCAGAAGCCAGCAGGCAAGTGTTCATAAACTTCTGGTGTACTTACAAACTTTCCAATCCATCGTTTTATGAGTGCATAACCTATTTGTACTAGTGTAGACCTTTGGTATCATTTCGGGCATTATTAGTGGGGTCATTTACGAGATACAAACGTGGGTCCATTAGCCCCTGCGCTAAGCTATTCAGCAGCTAACGCTACTCTACGCTAACTCGCCCAATGTTAGACCCAGGTAAAAATAAGCTTCGGGTTAGAGGTAAATTACTCCGAACCATCACTTTAATAATGTAACTTCCTTTTTTTTTTTTTTTTTTTTTACATAAATCCAGGTCATGAAACCAGACCGCTAACTGCAACTGAGAACTCACAGCAGCTGGTACAATTTACCAATAACAAAATGATGAATGATAAATTGAAGCCTAATATGGCTTACTAAGTCTGTCCACTACACCAGTTAAAATGAGCACACTTATTAGTTTCTAATCTGCTGCTGTAAGTACGAGATTTAAGTTTATGTTGAGCCCAACAAAAGAAACACTTTTGAAAGATTTTTCAACCATGACAATGGAACAGTCTTCACCTTTTATATATAAACTAATACAACTCAATAGAATAAAATCCTAATGGTGGATAGTTAATATAGTGCACTACATATTACACTATGTATATCATTTTGCTAACAATCTTGGAATGTGTGAATATTGCAAGTGTCGTGCAACACTACACCTGTTAGTCATGACGCTAAATGGAATTTCTCATGTGTCTGAAATCTCAATTAATGGCTCACTTTAGAGTAAAGTATCACGCTTATTTTATATAGTGAGTTGTAAATGAGTGGCCAAGGAAGTGATTTTGGAGACTTTGTTGGGATTTAACTTTCAGTTTATGAGTTCATACCAAACAGCAATCATTGGGCCTGAAAGGTGAAGCCAATGCAGAGGTGCCTTATACCTAGCCTCGTGAGACCGTCCTGATCTCGGCGAGCTCCAGTTTTCTACTCGCACATCAGTCTGGCATCTTGAGATAGAGAAAATTTGGAGCCGTTCGCTAAACGACCGACCAATCAGCGTTGGTTTTGAGGCGGGTTTAGGTGTGACGCAACGAGAAACGTCTATCACCAACATAGGTGGTGATAGACAGATGGTTTATCCAATCAGCTAACCAGTATTTTAAGACAGCAGTAGCACTAATTCTGTTAGCTGCTCGCTAATGCTTTTTTCTCTTGGATCCATCTTTTGGAATATGGACCGGGAACCTGAAATGGTGCTTTTTATTTGTAAATTCTCGTTACACAAATGGCAAATATCCTTTACCGACATGTTGCTTGCTTGCTGAGCTAACGAGCTATGCTTTGCCTGCAGCAGCAGGGGTAGCCTGGCTTGTGGTTGTATTTTCATACGCTTCGTTGATCTGATTGGTTGATTTGGCCCGTCTATCACCAAGATAGGTGGTGATAGATAGATGGTTTATCCAATCAGCTAACCAGTATTTTCTCCCCTTCCCAAAAGTTCTCAAATGGAAAGTTCCCAGATGGATATGCCAAAGCAATCCATCTGGCGGAGTCAGGTTACCTTATACCTGCATTCTATCTAATTTCCAGCAGGGGGACTCCACTGGTTGCAAAAAGAAGTCTGTTTCAATAGAAGTCTATGAGAAAATGACCCTACTACTCACTTGATTTATTACATCACTAAAAATGTTCATAACGAGTTTATGGTCTCAATAGCTAGTTTCAAGTCTTCTTCAATAGAGCATGTTCATTTTGTAAATTGTGGTCCAATTTCGAGTAAAATGGACAATAAAGCAGGGGATGCTTTAGGGTGTGGCTAGCTTGTGATTGACAAGTCGCTACTAGGTGGTGTCCTCGGCTTCTCAGTCTGATCCACCCCTCGTTCATCCCCAACTCCACCCTTTCGTCCAAATATGGTCACTTCTGGCTCCCAAAAAATTAAACAGACAGCCAAAATGCCAAACTCAAGGCATTAAAACGGTAGTCCACAAACCAGTGGGTGAGGTCACGGTGGCTACGTCCACTTCTCTTCTACAGTCTATGGGTTATACCAACTCCAATGGAGGGATGATGTTGACTTCAGCAGCAATAGTTTGTCTGGAGAAGCTAACCAAGAAAACGGCCTGCATAAGATGCTGGCTTTCACTGGAAACCCCAAACTTGCAAAATTCTTCCAAAATAAATTCATTTAAACAACTCTGGAGTCTAAGACTGTTTAGATTTTGTTGCTGATCTTGTTTGGATCGTTATTTGTAAAAGAGCTAATAACTGCCTGAGAAGTAAAGTGTCCTGTCATCACTAAATGATTATTGGTCCAGAGGTAGATTGGAGCTTTAATTTCTCAAAGGTTGCTCCTGCTGTTTGCCTTCATAGTAGGGCTGGGCGATATGGAGAAAATCAGAGATCACGATTTTCTTGACCAAATACCTCGATATCGATATTGCGGCGATATTCTAGGGTTGACAATTGGGGCTTTAACAAAATATCTTCACACTTAGATTTTAGATGAATAATCATCAGTAATGTGGACATAATGTCTAAGTGGGGAAAAGGCAAATAACAGAACAGCTAGAACAGTCTGGTAAGTTCAGAAAAGTACATCACTTTACTGTAATGCAGCCTTTAAAACCAGGAAAAGACAACACTTATGTCATATCACGATATTACCATATCAAAAATCGACGATATCTAGTCTCATATCACGTTATCGATATAATATCGATATATTGCCCAGCCCTACTTCATAGGGCAGATTGAACCATACCTTTCTATGCAAGCCTACCAATTTATGTATTTTGACAGAGAATCTGAGTTGCTGCTATTGTATATGTGCGTATGTGAAACCTGGATCTATGTTCAGAGTGACAAAGCTATATGGTTACAAAGAATGAAAGAACTGCTATTATGCAAAAACATACTGTGGCCAATATTGAACATGACATCTGAGAGCCTTTGAAGTGGTGCTGCAGAATTACATTTTTACCAAAATCAGTGAATGAACCTCCACGAGAAATACATGTTTAACTGTTAAACTCTCAGACCTCATTAGCAGCAGCAGGGGAAAGTTCCAGTGTATTTATATTTAGCATTGCTCAGCAATAACCAATCCCCTGCTGTCAACATGGATTCTTCTCCCGCTGAGCTCTTGGCGAAACAAAAAAAGCCTCCCTCTGTTCAGATTTATTTTGGTTTGGGTTCTGCTTTATACCTGATAGTGTAATGAAGCAAAAGAGCCTGAAAAAGCAGCAATTTCGAGAAACAATAACAATATGTTGTTATGCGTAGTCTCTAATCATACATTTTGTATTACATTTTTTTTAATTGAACATGTGTGTTCATATGTGGTACATTAGATATGTAAAATCTCCGCACCTTTCCTGTACTTCCTGCTCTGCCATATCCGTCATTTTACATGCTCATTTATCTCAACACACACACACACAGTCTCATTCTGTTTATCTGTCTCTCTTCTTTTTTCTCTCTCTACTGCCTGGAGATAAAGATAAGCTGATTTAGCACACCACATTGTGTAAGAATAGTTAAATGATTTTGATTTCTATACCTTGGCAAATTGATTCTTGTATTTCCATATTCGGCCAGTATCACTTGTCAGAGTTTTAATTTTTTATTTATTTGGCCTCTTGGTACTCTGACATGGCTGTGTGTGTGTGTGTGTGTGTTGATCCCAGGAGGTGTTGATAGAGATGAGTTGTGAATATGGCTGGCATCGCTGCCCCTCTCATGTTGGCACTTGGCATCACAGGGGTGCAGCGTACTGCCCTTTCTCACTGATCACACACACACACACACACACACACACACACACACACACACACACACACACACACAAGGGTGTTCTCACACCTCTCTCACTGCTGATGTGTGAGACACTGCTTTAAGATGTCATGCTTTTGTCCCCTAATGAAGGCAGGCATCCACATAGGAGTCTCTCTCATCCCACATATCCAGCCACTGTCCTCCACTTCAACTGCATCTTGAGCTACATTTGTCCTTTAAAGTTATTGTTTCCAAAGGCTATATTTTTTAGCACTTGTGCAGCAAACATGCAATACATTTTTGTATATTATGTGTAAATCGTATATGATGGCTTATCGTAGTGTTAGCATCCATGCCAACAGGCACTAGAAAAGCCTTAATCCTGTTTACACTTCTCCTATAAGTGTTAGTCCTGTTTCCATGGCAACATGTATCATATATAATATAGCACACATTACATCTTGTTTACACAGGGATGTTTGTGCCTAGAGTGCACATTAGCAATTCATCCTCAAAGCTTTGTGCTTTATTGGGTGGTGTGTTCGGTCTGTCATCATGTGAATGTAGTGCACTCTTTTTCCCAGCAGAGAGAGCTCAAGCAAGGTATCACTGTCATACTTTGCTCTCTGTGTCCAGATACATCAAGCTGCAGGGCTTGGTGTGTGAGTATATGATTTTTGCATTCCTGCTGACTCACTTGCAGCACTTCTATCATGCCGTGTGCAAATGTGAAAAAGATCGAGCAGGATTTTGCTCTCTTTTTTTGCAAAAAGTTATCTTGCAAGGCATCCTTTGAAAGATGAAAGTCATGTGTTGCACAGCAGTTGACATGTTCAGATCCTTCTACAACATTTGAGAAAAAACAGGCTACAGTGGCTGTTGCAGGGCTAATGAGGGATTGTCAGGATAGTGAGTCAGTCCTCTTTGTCTCCCTCCATCAGGTTTTATTTCTTTTCTTGGTTTCTTTTATTTGCTAACAGTTCATTTATTCTCATACTTCTCTTTCCTACACAATATATCTCTTTCTCTAGGGGCATTTACATCCTGCTATTCATGTGTTAATGGTGATATAACAATTTAGAAAACCTGATTGGAAATGACAAGTCAATAAATATCTGCAAAGCTGCCCTTGACAAAGTCTATCTATAAACAACTTTTATTTTTTTTGACATTTCAGAGGTGTATTTACTTGCTACATCCCTGTTATGCAAATGCAACTGTTTCAGATTTTATTTTCTGTGGCATTTCAAAAGTGTTTATCAAATACACTTGATAGGTGGATAGAAACATAGCTGTCTCTCTCTCTCTCTTTCCATCTCTATGTGATGTACCGTGATGGTGTGACATATGTTCTCAAGGGAGCCTTCACTTTCTGCTCTCCTCCCCCTTCAAGTTAACAAACTGGAAGAAACAGCACTTTAGGAAGGTCACACACACATAAAGCAATGTTAGAAGAAACAGCATGTGATTTGAAGCGAGTGGAACTCAACTGATGTAGACAGCTCTCCACTCAAAAGATGATGGATCTTTTCACCTGAATGGTTTTCCCTTTGCATAGGAGTGCACCTGATATGATGACAAAGACTTGCGATTTAGTCCATATGAGGCACTTTTCCCAAGACCTAGCAACTGTCAGAAAATACCACGTTGATAACTTTCGGTTTTTGCTGTGTCATGTCAAAAGTTTAATTTAATCAACCCTTTATTTTCTCTTTCTACACCTCTATCTCCACAGTACGCTAGAGACAACCTTCGACACCACGGTAACCACTGAGGTCAATGGGCGGAGTCTACCAGCCCTCACCACACGCTCCTCCCCCATGGCCTGGCGTCTGGGCCAATCACAAACCCCGCGTCTCCAGGCAGGCGACGCCCCCTCAATGCCCAACAGCTATGCTGCGCCCAGGGCCAGCACGACGAGCGCTGGCACCACCACGGGGCGCTACAGCGGGCACTCGGACCCCTCCAGGTTTGTGTACAGCGCCCCCCTGAGGCGAGCAGCAGGGGCAAAGGGGGCGGAGCAGGGGGAGAAGGGAGGAGGAGGGCTGGAAGGAGGGAAGCAGATGGAGATGGCAGGGTACATGAGTGATGGGGACCTCCTAGGGAGGAGCGGCCGGATGGATGAGATCACCAGCGGGTAGGATGACTAGTGCTAAGCATGTTAGCTTCCTCTGATGCACTGACTAATTCTGAGTTCCTGCTTTAACGGCCCTGTTAATGATGTGTACAGATGTATTTACATATATAACTGAACAAAAGTTATGTCCACCAAAATTCACCAAAACACATTTTGTGTATACTTTTTGTGCATTGTTTACATGCATATTTGCTTGCTAGCAGTCTTCTTCTTTGTGTCTTGGCATTGCTTTGTGTCTTGGCCCATTGCCGCCACCAACTGTCGACCAGAGGAATAGCCTAAAACTGACAACCTACAACTCTCTCTGTATTTCTCAGTGTGGCTATGTTCAGAAAATGATGTTGTCCGGCGACTTTCGAGCAAAGATAATGACCTCTTCTGAAGAGTCCATCATGTTTTTTTAATCCTCAGTGTCCTCCTTGGTTACTAGCAACTGTGTGGAGGAGGGGATGTGCACACACTTTTGTTGTCATGACTTAGAAATTCTCATGGGGGAGACAGAAACTACGCACCATAGCTTTAACTCATGTAAACGAACATTGAACATCATCATAGCAAGCTCTAAATTGTATTCGCTAAAATGAAAATTATTGTTAATCAATGTAGACTAATAGCAGGTACCAAACGTTTGTTTAGAATTTTGGGGCCTTTATATTTGAATCAGTGACTGAATATTTATGTGTATATTTAAGTTCTTTGACAGATCAATGCACAGCAAAAAGACACAACAAAAGCAAATGAAAAATCTTCACAAATGTGACAAATATCAATTTGACGACGCTGCAAGAAGCTGACAACACAATGCAAACTTTTTCCAGGGGACACTAAAAAGTGATTTATTATTTATTACGGGACATGCAGAGCTTGTTTTTGCCATTTGAGGATTATGAAGTTATTGAAGTTGCTATCCGTCAGTTAGCTTAAGTGTAAATTTCTTTGGCCTTTTTTAACATTGTGATGGCATGATTCAGATACTATTGCAGATATCAGCTGTAACCTAGCGTTAGCCTTTTACTTTTTATTATTATATCTGAATCATGCGATTACAATGACGGACAGCAGACTTCAATAACTTTATAAGGCACAAACCATGGCAACAATAAGCGTGTCCTGGCTGTGTGCATCACAGTTGTTTGGTAAGCTTCTTGCAGCGCTTTTTGGGTTAATTGATGTTTTTTTGTGTCTTGAAATTGGTGAAGATGACCGTATTTGCTAATGATACCCGTCTACCTCCTGAACTCACTCACGCTTTGTACTGTGCAGAGTGTAAAACTTTGAAGTTCCAGTTTACCTCCTACATGTAATCTTTAGTGGTTAAATATGTGGTTTGTTTTTGCCTTTTATGCATTGAACACATTACTTCATTTTAATTTTAGAACACACTGATGTTCATGACGTGTTGTGAGACGATTAAGCTTTACTGCCTGAAGCTTTAATATAGATTTGTCCTTTACATCATTTATACAAATACTACTACTTCTTTAAAGACCATTTGTGTTTTGAAGGATCATGAATACAAGTTCCATACACATTTCCACTGAATGCTGTCCAGTGCCTGTTGGGTTTAGTTGAAAAATACCCTGAAATTTACGATTAGCTGTTTATTCATACAGTCACCAAGGCCTCACTCATTTCTCGATGTACATTAAGACAAATAGCCAGCTGACACCCACCAAGGCTATCGTAGGTCCGTTATGCCTTAAAAGGGAAGCATGAAGCTTGAGGGTACTCGATACACTGACAGATTACCTGAATGAAAAAACATAAGTCAGTGTCTTCCACAACACATCACGACGACGTGTGTGTGGGTGTCTGACCTTCATTCACTTAATAGCAATAAATGCCTGGGGAGTTGTGTTAAAAAAGCAATTCACATTCCACACACACACAAACACACATTCCCACTTGGCATCCGTGCACTTACGATTTCCCGAAAAAGAGTATTGGGGGCAGGGCAAACTGTCAGAACAGAAAATGTAGCAACACGTCGGGAGGGAAAGGTGATTAGCTGAATTATTAGCCTAATTAGCTCAACACTAATGATCCCCATGTCCTATCAGCCGTGTCTGATAGCTTTCTAGCAGTGGCCTCAAATCTTACCACTTACTAACTGGCACATACACTTACACACATACACACTTACAACATGCACATTTTTGTGAGTTCACAAAAATGCACATGTAACCTGGACAGTGGTTGTTTATTAGTATATGTTCCATCAAGTAATTTCTCTACTGGTTTAGTTTAAATAGATTGTATTAATTAAATTAAAGGAATTAGAGAACTGAACTCAGGCTTTTTGTGCCAAATTGAGGTTTAACAAGTCAATTTTATTTGTATAACCCAATATCACAAATTTGGGCTTTAGAATCCGTACAGCATACAACACCCTCTTCGACATCTACTTCCTCTAATTAATTCCCCTCTCACAGATACCTAACAGACGGCGGCCTCCATCTGTATGCACGCAACGCAGGCCGAGCCTCAGACGGGGCTTCTTCTCGAGAAGCCTCCCAGCGCGGGAGCAAAGAGATGCAGGGCGACATAGACAGGTAAGGATGGAGTCTGTCAATCATATACTGCTTGCTTCACTGATGTGTGTTTGACATCGGTTTGGACCAGGTCTAATTGGTGAGTTTGGTCGGTTGTGAGATTGACGCATGGGCACACTGAACATTGTTAAATATCCACATTTGCATACAGTATTTCCATTTCACATTCCAGTTCAGATTTCTGGCATTTAGCTGATGTTCCTCTGCAGAGCACTCTGCGATGAGTCCGACTGCGTAAGCTTCAGTGGCTTCGCTTCTTTCCGTTCACTTTCAGTCAGAAGCCAGGTGGATGTTTGCAGGGGCAGATCCACCAGACTGTGCTCTGCAGCCAGTGATGCGTGTGTGCGAGAAAAGTGGGATGCTGTGGCGTGAATGGCAGAAAGTTTGAAACCATATCAACTTTCCCAAGCAGAAACTGCAGGCACATCCTCTTAGAGCCAGTTAAATTGATTTGATTTAACCGCGCGGTAAAACATTCACCTTGTGTCCGCTACCGAACAACTTAGCATGCAATCAAGGAGAAGTAGCGATTCATGTGAAGAAACTCATCATCTACAACATGCACATTTTTCCACCATGTGAAACCTTTCAACCTACACTTGTAAATATGTATATTGTAAATATATTGTTAATATATGCTTCTCTCTAAAAGAAGCTTTAGAGCACTGACATTACACAGAACTTATCATAAGGTGAAGAGAGGTCAGTGCCTGAAATAGAGTTGTATTTCTTTCAGTTGAAGATCCAAGCTTACAGGGGTATACAGGTGAGGTATGAGAGAGGGGAAATGATTCAATACTGAAAAGCTGACATGGGTTAAGAGCTTTCAGCCGGCAACAGATGTTACGGAGCAAACATACAGTATCTGCTTTACACCATACATGTCTGATTTGCTCATAAAAACAAAGCCTGAAGTAAAAAGTAGGAAGTAAGTTCATGTCCTTCCGAGGCGATAGTTAAGGTCACCACCCTACTGCAGGGACATCCTGGACTAAATGAAGTGAAAAGGAGAGACGTGCTATTGATTTAAAGCTGTCAAGCTAAGCTTGTGATGACAGGCTTTCAGAGAGGCTGCTGGGAATCAACTGATGCAGTGACATAGCCCAGCGTCGCACCTCCCAACTTCTGCCAAGGTTTTAATGAGTGACTATGTTTCGAGGAGTGGGATGCTTGAAAAGCAATCAGATGTGGCTCCCTAAGAACTAGTTGGCTAGTTCTAATGCTTTAAATTAGTAAATGGCTGTTAAAGACTCTACTTCAGTTTAAGGATCCTATTCAAGGTTCCAATGTGCTAATTGTGCAGAGTGATGTACGACTTGCAGACGTGGTGGTGATGTTTTGCTTCCTGCTGAATCGATCTTTGTTTGTGCTACCAGTCGATATAATCCAATTGTTTCACAGCCCAGACCATCCTTCTGTTTCTGGCGTACGTGCTCCTTCTCACAACTGTGGTTGTCACAACAGTCAGTCGAGCCAGTCAGCCGTGGGCGAGTCCGATCATATCTGTGATCGGCCAAGCGTCAAAACACGCTAGACCTGGCCGGAGGTTCAGAATAGGCGATTAACCTGCCCCCTGTCAGCCTCACACAGATCGGCCTGTCAGGCTTTGACACTCAAAGGGATGGACAGGATAAGAATAAGCATGAACCCTGTTTCTTCCATTTGCCGTCGTATCTTCACCCCGCAATCTCTGCATTTAAATATTATGCCTAAAGTGTCTCTCGCATACCTGTCAAGTTTTGGATTTGAAAATAAGGGAAATTTTCCGGCGCCCACCGCGAGCAGTCCCAACACCCCAACCAAGCTCCAGTATCCCTTACATTTTAAGACAGGTGTACAAGAAAGCTAAAATCACCAGGTGATGCAGAATGCTGAAAACATTTACAATTTATAACATTGCTTGTCTTTTTATATTAACATTTTATTTTCATTCCACATAACTTTTCTTTACTCTTTTAGTGAGTTATTGTACAAATTTGTTGCAGACTTTGCATTCTTTAAGACTGTTTTGGAAGGAGTGTATTTGTGGGCTGGGCCAGAGTGGTTCATTTTACATGAGAGTAGAGCGCAGCTAGTTCTGTTGTCTAACGTCATCCTATTCTCTGGAACAATCTTTCGTACCATGCTAAACACTCTTTCTCAACTTGCATTGCTATGGGGAATGCATAGTAAAGCCTTCATAAGTTTTGGCAGCGCACCGTCTCTGTCGTAGCGTCCATCATCCGTCTCTGTTTTTTTTCTTTTTTTTTCCCTACATTGTCACTCATCATCTGACCTCACACACTAACCTTGTGACAACTGCCACCTACAGTACCTGTAGTAGGCTACTGCAGGTTTTATTATTAAAAATATTATTTTTATCGCGAGGCTAATGACAGAGCTCAGATTGGGAATGTTTTTTTTCTTTTTTTTTTTACTCCGCTCAGGCCTGGGGTATTAATATTTTTTAATAACGCAGGTTAAAATACGGGAGATTTACGGGAAAATACTAATACGGGAGGACGGCGGGAAAGAAGAGTAAAATACGGGACTTTCCTGGCCAAAACGGGATACTTGACAGGTATGGTCCCTCGCCTTGCTTTGACATCAATCCAAAAAAATTCCAGCTTTTCTCAGCTTCAGTCTGTGTTAGCACTTTGGGCCTCAGGGGCGATGAGGAAATATTGATGCCTGCTTTTCCTTAAGATGCCTGCAGGCAACAGACTCCAGGTTGAATCAGAATATGAACTCTGGAACCCTGTTTTCTTTCCTTCCTTCCTCCATTTTCCCTTACAAAACTATATGAATGACCACGCACACAACAGTACACATGCCTTTAATGCTTCCCGCTGCGTCCTTCTGACATGTGTGATTGTCAGAAGCTGAGATGTCACTTCCCACTGACACACGACAAAGCTCAGGGGCGGAAATTCATTTCTGAAGCGATTACTCCCTGGGCTTCACACCTCAGCCCAGCTTTAGCTCCCTCCATAGGACAGGATCTGCCTTCCATGATTGGTTCCTTCTTCATCCCAAAGAGTTCGTCTTCTTTTCCACATAACCCCACCGGCTTTAAGTGAAATGAGTAGCGGATAAGGCCCAAGTTCAAACAACTGCTGTTCACTGACTTTGAAGAACTTTTTGTCTCCTCAAATGCACATGGTGCCATTCTAGGAATGACAAACACCAGGAAAGCATTTATTCTTAGATTGTTAGTGAGTTAAATATACATTGTGTAGTTTCTCCTGCCCCCTGTCATATTTAGCTAATGGTCTGTAAACCAACCAGATAAAGAGATAAAATGTTAGTGTGCAGTGTAAGCAGTTGACTAAAGGGGAAAAAAAGAGTATCTTCAATTGGTGACATTCAGGAGTGATTTTCTGATAAAGATTGTAGTTATATATGATATTTTTCTTGTACTCATGATCAAATTCATCAATTAAATTTAAATGTTCTTGAATGCCTTTTAGCAGTCTCCAGAGAAGGAATACCAGAGATTTTCAGAGTTTCAGAGATTTTTTTTATTGAAGGAAAAAGCTCAAAACTCAAACCTCAACCACATCCCAACTGTCTTCTGGCTACACTGCATTCTGGGGCTGGGTTCACAAAGATAGACTTTGGCTGTGTCTTAGATCTAACAACTGGAATAGACAGACTTCAGATAGATGTCTAAATTCATCCGTTGCACAAAGCTGCCTAGTTCTTGACTATCTTAAGTAGGACTAATTTGCCATGAATTCTGGATGAATTCTGACTTTTTCTTTATACTAAAGCACCGTGTCTGAGTGAGCCACAATGTCAAACTGCTGAGCCCTGTTCACTCCAGCAGAAAATGATCGTCTTCTGGAAGAATTCAACAGCTACACTGGGAAGATTCAGTGAACAAAGTAACACTACAGAAAACTTCCAGTAGCCTAGAAAGACCTGGATCAGAGCTGGGATGCTGTTGCTTGTTAATGTGGCAGAGCTCAGTACTAAAGCTAACTTGTCAGTCAGGCTCAGGATGGTTTGTTCGATGGCCTCACTGTTATGTGATATATTTCCAATGTGTTACTTCTCTCTCTAAAACCTCTTTCCGTTCGCATTGTTCGCTCCACCACATTGTAAGGAAACCACAAATCAGGAGCATTGTTTTCCTTTTTTTGCCAGTTGGTGCCACTGGTCAGCACTTGTTACTGATTGTTACCATGGAAACATGGCTCTTAGTTAGTCTGGGGGTAGAGTGTCTAACGTTTTGGGCTTTAAAATAAGTCATTTTTGTGAAACTTTCTAACTTGTATGAGTCTATAGCCACAACGCTCCATTTCCAGGATTGCTCCGTTGCCGCCGGATATTCCGCCGGATGTCCGTCACCTTCCTCTTTCTTTGTGTTCTAAACTCCGGTGGATTTGTGAGGACTATGGTTAACTGCTCCTCAGATCTCTGCAGGGTAAATCCAGACAGCTAGCTAGACTATCTGTCCAATCTGAGTTTTCTGGTGCACCAAAGAATCCCTTCAAAACCAGAATCCAAGAATAATAATGAATTGAAATATCCTCTGCAGACAGTCTAGTTTGCTGTTTTGCTTCTGGATGCGAGGCAGAAGCAGGAGTTTCAACTGTTGGATATGAATTGTACTTTAGGAAAAATTATTTGTAACTTTTATTATACAGCAGAACTGTATACTTAAGTTTTTTTTTTTATCAGTAAAGGCAAGAACATGCCTCCCCTTAGGAACAAGCAGTAGTTGGGAAGATACACATGTCCCTTCACTCCCCAGTTCTCCCGGCACACTGGCAGTAGTAGAGAGAGTTTCAAGGGAGGCAAAGAATGGGAGCGGCTCTGTGTACATACACTGATCTCCCATGAGGCTCATTATGCTTCACGCTTTTCTTTCTGTCCATAACGACTCCCCTGGCTGCCACCCATGGCAGCTTTATCCCAAACCAACAGAGCCTCTGAGGAAATCCATCTAAATGACTCATCAGATGGAGACTCACGGCCAGCAGGTGACTTAGACCATCTGTGGCTAGCACAGTGTGGGCTTATGCCTGCTGCAGTAAACCTTACATAAGATGTGCGCTTGATGTGACTATAAGTGGTGAGATATCTGATATCTAGTTCTTGATCAGATCAGCTTTGTGGTGTCCATGTTACTTGGAAAAGATTCCTGCTGTACAGGAAGGAGGGGTGTCATGATTTTGATTTTAAAATCGAAAATCAGATGCAGGATCAGCAATTTCCCCAGTATTTTTTGCTCTCTCCACCGTGCCCTACTTGCGCATGTCCAAAGAATCAAATAACTGACACAGCGTAGCTTACCGGCTGGTAACATGCAGCTTAAGACACAGGGTAACGCTGACTATTCCAGACACCATGGCCACTGCCAGTCGAAGATGATGGAGAAAAAACAGAAACTCCTCCTGCTTCCCTGAAGTCTCGCTGTGGCAACATTTTGTCTCCCCCGGGAGTAAGATATGCAAACAAACAGGGTAAAGCACGTGTGCTCGGACCGAACTCCGTGGTGCCTTTAGGTACATGTTGTTAAACTAAAGGTGCATTCAATTGCACCACTAAAAAAAGAACTCTGAGAAGCTCAAACTGTTGTTGCAAAGTACCCTTCTGCTTCATTACAGTCACTGGTGAAAAAAAAAGTGTTTAAAATCGAAAACTGAATGGAATCATGACCTTAAAATCGAAAATCGAATTGAATCATGGATTTAAACAATCGTGACACCCCTAACAGGAAGTGATGCATTATGTTTCTGGAGGTGGTTTTCTTGGAAGGTCGAGAAAAAAGACGAGGAGTTAAAATAGATTTGAGTGTCTTAATCATCACTGTGTGGATAGAGACTGCTTTTTACCATCAGTTTTCATGAAACAAAGTGTGACAAGATACAGAAGGAAGTATAGTGTCAAAACTACAGTTACTTTTGGCTGTGTTTTTCCTTTATGCTAAGAATGCAGTAAACATTCCTGAAACTGAGCATCTTGCCCCAGAGCAGCTGGACAAGAAAAGCTCAGATCTCTCTTCTGATCAGTTCTTTTTAAAACAATGGTGAATTCAGCCTTGGCTAAAAGCCCCTCTCTAAATAAATTTTTTTTTTTTAAAAAAAAAAAAAAAAAAATTTTCTTTCTTTTATTAACAAAAAAAGAACAATAAGGAAGAGGTTGTCTTGACACCGACAGGCTTCCCGTTCTCAGCAGAGACATGAATATTTAACCGGGCCTCGCTTTTTGTGTGTGTGTGTGTGTGTGTGTGTGTGTGTGTGTGTGTGTGTGTGTGTGTGTGTGTGTGTGTGTGTGTGTGTGTGTGTGTGCGTGTAGGCGGTATGTGTGGCATTCTAAGTCCACTCAAACTCACTCGCTCACCCTCTTGTTTGAGGCCTGGACTATGGCAGCTGGCTGTGCGTTTTTTTTTGTTAGAAGCTTTGGGGAATTGTAGACCAGTTTGTGTGTGTACGTGCGTTGTGGTTGTGTTGCCCATGCTTGACAACAAAAGATCTTGTTTGTGTACTTGTCCTGGACTACATTTTAAGTGTGTGTGTGTAGATGTCTGCATGTGTGTGTGCTGCTGAGCAGCAGGATCCCGGCTGTCACTCTGCAGAGCAGTGACAATCGTGGCGAAGCTGCACGGCTCTCCAGTGCTGTCGTAAGCAGCAAGGAGATTTGGAGGAGAAGGTTTTTTTTGCCATCAATGACAAAGCCGGTCGTTATATAAGTTTCTGTGTAGTTCATCTCTGCCAGGGGCGCCACTTAGGAAGAAAATATCTGCACCTGAAAGTGCAGCATGTCTACGTTTCTGCTTTCTAAAGTTTTCTGGCACTCGTCAGTCTCTCTCTGTCTTTCAGACATTTCGTCTTTCTCCAGTCTTCCCACCTTAACGAAGAGCACACAGACTAAACTTAGCAAACTGTGACGGTGGATGAAAGAAGTTTTATCGCCGGTTTGAGTACCCAGCTGTGTCTGGCTCGTGTGTGTATGTGTTCATGCAAATGTGTGTCCTCACTTGTGCAGGTGCTTGCATACAGATACATCTCATCTCAAAAACAGGCAATTTGCGGCCCACACAAACACGCACTAATTAACATCTACTCAGTTAGAGTAGCTCAAGGGAAAGTTTCCATTTTTTTGGAAACTAAGTTTTCCTCTTATTCTCTGGGATTGATTCAACAGTCTTCCATTTTTCGATGATCCTCTTTATTTATCGTTAATCTAAGTGAAGTCAAGTAGTTACAGAATGAGCAGTGATGAAATATAAAGACGTCCTGCCCTACTTCATTTATTCTGAATGTGAGTTTTGAGGCCAACAAACCCTGTTACGCTCAAATGAATGAAGTTATTCATTGTTTGTGTAAGACTTAGGTGCAAGTATTTGGTGGTTGGTTTAACGGTTCTCCCTCCAAAAAGAAAATGTTACGTTTTTCAATTAAAGATGAGGCAATTTCACACCATTTTGGACCATTAATATTAGAGGTGTGACGAGATCTCCTCACACGAGATCTCGCGAAGATTAAAATGTGACGAGACTTCTCTTTGAGGTAAAAATTGTCTCGCGATATCCGACACAAGTGCAGAGAGGCCACCAGTAGACGGAGTATGACCTGGTTGGTCTTATAAGACATAAGGCTTTGAAGATGAGTCAGACTTGGACCTCTAAATCAGCATAGAAGATCCCCTGTCCGTTCGCCAAAGTTAACTCTGAGTTCACTTTTGCAGAGCGGTAGCGGAGTTGCAATTGTACAAAGCTGCCGGTAAAACCCAGCGAACGTTAGAGGGCATGGCCGCTCTCTCTCTCGCTCTCGCTCTCTCTCTCTCTCTCTCTCTCTCTCTCTCTCTCTCTCTCTCTTTCTCTCTCTCTCTGACATTGATTTTACATTCATTTGGCTTAGGTAGTGCCCATAATGGCTTGGGTGCTGTGCCTAAGCCTTATAATTGTGTAACAGGAAAAACCCTGTTATATTTTTCCCTCCGCTCCTCAAATGTCAAAGGTGCTGTTTCACTGGCTAAATATGAGCCTTCCAGTTTAGCTCTCTGAATTCAGCCTAAGATGAATGGACATCTTCCATATTTTTACACAACCTCAGTTTTACTTTGTGAAAACATCCTCTTTTGTGTTTGTAATGTGCATGCTTTGTTAGCTTCCTAAATAGTCCCTTAAATGCAATATCTTTTTAACAAACTTACACTTTCAACCAAAACTTGACATACTGTATATGAGATATCAGTGCTGTGCTGTTAGTATATTCTGTTATGGCAGCTTGTCTTTCTCTGAGCCTCTCAGCATGATGATCTTTGGGCCATATGCCCCTGTCTGTCTGTCAGGGGCAGGTTATTCATCTGCTCAGACTGAGAGTTGAAAGGCAGCATGGCCCTCAGTGTGTTAGCAGAAGATCATAATCCCATTAATTTTGAAATATTATCACAAAAACAGATAAATGACACCATATTTTAGAATTATGTAGCCTCTGGCAGCCTTTTTATTATATTTTACAGTGCAAGCCAGCTGAAAAGAACTGCTGTAAATAACAAAAAAGCTACAAACTATGTACAGCCCAAATGCATTCATTTGGATTTTTCAATTTCACATTTTAAACAAAATTTTTGGTTAAAGTTTTTTGGGGAAATGTGCTTTCTTCCTGAGAGTTAGATGAGAATATTGATACCATTCATAGCAGTACGCTAACATGAAGCTACTGCAAGCAGCCAGTTACCTTAGCTTAGCATAGGACAGAAAACAGCTAACCTGATTATGTCCAAGGTTAAAAAATAATCTGGGTTGGGTACCTTTCGCATCTGAACCAATACCAGTACCGATACCGGTACCTGAAATTCGGTTCCCGGTATCCAACAGTACTTTTTTTGCTACTTTCCCTCTGTAATTACAAAAAACTTATTTCAGTTGTAAAAATAATTCCAAACCTAATTATCCTATTTACTTAGAACCTTATGTTATTTATTTTGAATATTTTACACAATATTTACACATTTTACACATTAAACAAAAATTAAAATAAAACCCCTCCCTCTCTCCTCCCAAACCCGTCCCTACAACCTATTAAATTTCTTACTCACTGTAACTTTTATTCTTGTATTTGTATATTATTGTTTTTTAGCCTGTTTTATTTCCATCATGACCATTTTTAATTGCTCTTTAATGTTTCATGTAAAGCACTTTGAATTGCCTTGTTGCTGAAAGGTAGAAATAAAGTTGCCTTGCCTTACAACCTCAGTCTATCAGTCAGTCCCCAGGGCATAGAAACCACTGTTGTGCCTGCTTGTCTCACAGGAAGTGTAAAGTCAACAACACAGCGACTGCTTTCGGCTCGCTATTAATATCATATCACAGTGAATGGTGTCTGCGTGAAGTTTTGAAAAAGTGTAAGCACACTTGAAACCACTTTATCGACATCGCCGTGACTCACGGTGACTTCAACAAAACTGCAGAGCCGGCGTAGTTTACTCCGTTTGCACCTCTGCGCGTTGCTCTCCGTCAATATGCCGATAGCACAGATAAGCTTGCGCGATTTCCCTGCCCAGGTCCCATAGGTGATCGATCCCCCTGGACTCATCAGGTTGGACCCGGGGGTGACGAGGCCGAAAGCGTAATGCTGGGTGAGGTCAGACCGGACGGTTTTTCTTTCGGATTGATGACAGGTCCCATGTGGTCAAGTTCTAGATCAGCTCACACGGGTCATTCCAGCATCAGTATTTGCCATATGCCTTTTTTTATGAATGTTAAGGGACTGTATGAAAATGATTAGGCTGGGCACTCTCCCAGTTTTCTGACCTTCCTTCTCCCACTGATAATTTGTCATACATCCTTAGCTTTAACTGTTTTTACAGATCAGAGGAAAAATTTAATTATTAAGAGCTTTGGACATCCTCCTGTTGTGTCCACAGTTCAGGGCCCAGTCAGGAACCTTTACTGCATGTTCCCTTCTCTATCTCTATGTTTCTTGTCATTTTTATGCATTATGAGATCTGTTAATGGTCACCCAGCTCTTCAGCGGTCTGACTGTATGTGATTTTGGGAAACGGTGATGCCATAATGATGACTCATCTTAAAGTGACACAAAGGTGACATAGTAGGGTAATAAGCCATTTATATTGTTACTTTATTACCTAGTGCATAATGCATGTGTTGGAAGAGGTCACGTATAAAGAATGTACGACACCCCATGTGAATTCATGTGCATTGTCCAGGCCATGCCGTCATACTGTTGACAGGCTTGACATTTAGGAGATTGCTACCTGGAATTATGTATTTTGAGTGTAAGGTTCATATTTGGGTGCCTCTAAATGCCTAAAACTCCACATGTAAACACAGTGTGTCAAACTGTTGTACCCCAAAGCTACATTAGAAGTAATGTGATGTAAGAGAACAAGAAGGTGACCCGTGGAACTTAACTGTGCAGTGATGTGGTGCTGTATTAGAAAGAAAGCCATTACCTCCATTGCCCGCAATGGTTCCAATATATGTCGAGCCTCAACGCTTTGGTGATTTCAAACTTTTAATCAAATAAGTTTGTCTAGTTAAAATGCCAGAGTGTTTACAGAGGAGAGAGCTGCAGCTCGTTTGACTGTTGATGCAGAGCTTGTGCCCCGGAGACTTTATTTGGATTAGGAATTAATTCAAGATTCAATTGTCTCCATGCTTTATGAGTCATAGTGTGTTCTTTGTGATGCAGTTGGAAACAAGTTGTGATAAAAAAGGAAAAAGAACCATACAATTGAAGCTTCACATTTAGCTCTGGTTATCATTTTAATATCTTGTTCCTGAACGATGGTGTGTTGTAGGCAGTTTAGCAGTTTGTTGTTATTCTATTCATAACTTTGAAAAAACAATTGGAGCATTTGAAATCATTCTCTATTTTCTTAGTATTTTCACCCAGCAGAAGTGACTTGGGATGGTCTTAAATGTCTTTGGTGTAGAGACGCTACAGTACTGCAATGTGGCTGTAGATAATGGGGTTCGCCAAAGATACTTCTGTCTGTATACAGTTTAATGCAAGATAGATTTTAGGATAAGTAGACTATGGGGGACTTCTGTTGCATCAATTCATTAGGTTGAAAATTTCCGCAGATGAGACTCCATTCATCATCTGACATGCCTAATGAGTTTGTGAAGATAAGAATCGACGAAGCTCCTATCATTGCTAATTCACTTTAGTGCCATGGAGCCTGACTCTGTTGTGGATTATAAAAAATGTAATCTTGTTAAATGACGAGTGTTATGGTGTAATTATGGCAGTCGGACATTTATGAAGTCGCATAGAACCTATTGTTGCTTGTGGTGTTTGTTTTTTGATCAGTAGAAAGAAGACCTGTAATGATCCAAACAAAATATCAATAGAATCCATATGCAATACATACATTGTGTTTCTAACCTCATCTTCATCATTAATCCTAAAAGACTTGATCTTTTGGTGTCAAGTTTTAAGTGTCAGGACAGACATACAGTGCAGTGTTTTCCCTAGGTTTGTGGAAGACTTAGGTGCAGATAACATTGTTAATGAACAAATGTACAATTTCACATCATTTTGGCTCATTATTATTACCATATCTGTCTAAAAGGTTGAAAAAGCTAGAGCACATAATAAATAAATAACACTTAAAAAGCTTAAAGACAAAAAAAACAACTACAATCATTAGATCTGAGAAAAGTCATTCAGTTCGTTTTGATGATTTTACATTCATTCAGCTTAAGTGCTGCCCAAAATGGCTTGGGTGCTGCACCTAAGCCTTACTATGGTAGTGAAAACCCTGCAGTACTCACTTAATTGTGGCAACTCTGTCAAGTCTGTTTCCCGTAGAGAGACAGTCAGATGTTGGTTGTTCATCATTGATTGTGGACACAATCCAAGATCACTGGGGGTGGATTCAAACTCTTGTGCTGCCACTGTCTATCAAGTTGTAATGCCATGATCCGAGAAAGATAAAGGAGTCCCTGTGCCAGAACAGTAGATGATGCCAGGTTTGCACATTACATCCTCCAACGACCCACGATGGATGACGTGTGCAAATCGCTTGTTTTGTGCTTGTTTAACTATATATCTTTAAACGTTATAGTTGAGGCTGAAAATGACAACAGAAAGAAACAAGTTTGCCATTTTCACATTTCTCCGCTATTCAAATCAACTGTGGTTTGTCTACCTGGACGTGATTTGGTCTATAGGCCAGTTGGTTGTTCCTGATTTTAAGAAAATACAAATATGTTGGGTACAGTGTAGTGTATTTAAAAAACATGGTTTAGTGAGTGTATCTCCTTCCAGGCTAAGGAGGAGGTCAGCGGTTGAGCTGGCGGTGGGTTGCACATTTGCCAGCAGTTTGTAATAGACGTGAACACGCTCCTGCTGGGTTGCATTAGCTCGCCATAAACCCCCATTTTGTTGTCGTCTTTGACTGCATTGCAGTAGGAAGCCTGAACGTTTTTAACCAGCCCAGCCAGGCAGTGACATACTGCTGTCTGTCACTGCCTGGCAACGTACACATGTCCAGCCCCTTCCCGCCAAGGTCACTCTGTTCATTTCTTTAATCGAGTTGTGCCGAGCTGAATTGGATTCCAGTCGATTAAGTCTGATCACTTTTTTTTGTCAATATGCAAAAGATGTTTTCTCTTCCTGTGACACGGTCTCAATAATCCAAAACATCTTGGATTTAAACACAGGCCTGCTTTGTTTATCACTATCATCCTGTCCCATTTCACAGTAGTAGATTCAACCTGTATCCAGTTCATTTCCTGAAAAAACAATTACACTTCCAGCATGAGAAACAAAGGTTTGTTTGCAATATATAGAAGAATTTACTGGTTATCATTAGCAGAGACCAGAAAACCCAAAGGATGAGGCAGGATGGCTCATAATGTTTGTGATCTCTTGGAAGAGAATTCTTGCTCTCCGAGTGGCATTTACTGCCCTCTGACACCAGACATCAGCAAATAAAGACTGGCCAGCACTATGTGACGGTAAGTTAGGGTGGCACTGATGTTAGTCTTCCTGGATAAATAAATACGAATGGACCAACTCCAGCAACTCGATCATCTTTTTCTTCTTGCTGTACTGCCGGCCGTTACAGTGCTTGAGAGTCATGAATAATGTCCCAACACGAGGCTGTACGGACTGACTTTTCTGAGCATCTCACGTATTATGCATGAGATCACTTCCAGTCAGAGGCATTCGGCAAAGACAAAGCACAGTCGGCTCTCATCCAGCAAAGCCCTCCTTGATTTTGGCTGGATTCTGCAATGTCATCCTGCTTTAATTAACCCTTGGTATCCCGCTGCTGACGACATGTCTGATTGCCTCTCCGAGGGCTGACAGGCCCATCCTGGTGGGGAGGGGAGACGAAGAGAGAGGAGGGGGAGCCAGCAGCAGCAGCAGCAGCACGGGGTGAAAGTGGAAGAGTGAGGTAGTCCTTTCCTCCTTTGTCTCTCGTTCCCATTTCCTCTCTGTCTCCCAGTCGTCTCACAGCTTCCAGCTTCTTTGCCAGGTGGGGTTTTGCCTCCTGTGGTAGTAGGCGCAGTAGGGACACAGACCAACTCAAAGGCAGCATCCATCCCACTAGAGGTGAGTTGACAGCAAAGCCAGAAACTATTTAGCACACACCCAACCTGTAAACAGCTGATTGATGCTTCTTTGTGCTGTGAGTTTGTGTGAGTTGAGTCGGACTGTTTGTTCCCGGTAGGCTGGTTTTTTTTGCACTCCATCGGAGTCAGGCAGAAAGTGAGCCTATCGCCGGCTTTGGCAGCACACAGACAGGAGAAGAAGAGTAAAGTCATTTGCGAGGATGTCTTAGTGTTTTCTTGTGTTTAATTGCAAGAGCTCAGGGGCATTACCTGGGATTATGGTACAGGCAAATGAGGATGAGTGCTTTCCATTTACATCACAGAGCCCTGCGCTATATGTCTGTGTGTGGGAGAGAGAGGAAATACTGTGCATTTCAAAGTCTGTTTGTGACAGATAGTTGTCATGGTGGTTGGAAAAGGACGTCTTTGTTGTGGCTTTTCTTCTGGGGGTTTTCTACTCAGAGCACTATGTACACTTATTGATTTATTGTGGTACCTGAAGCAAGCATCCAGAAAACACAATGACTTTGATTTTAGGCCTTTATCTGATTTATGAAATCCCTTTATTTATTTTAGACAAATTTACATGCAATTGAACAAGCTTTTTATTTTTAGTTTTGGACATTTTCTACTTGTGTTCTTTGACCATCTGTTGTGTTTGTGGTTATAATGTGGGTGTGGTAAAGTCATTGTAGACTGCAGGATAGATTAAGGTCCATAGAATAGTATGAAAGAACTCAAGTAGACTTCAGTTCCCACAGTATGAATACACAAGCAACCAATGGAAGTGCCAAGCTGCCCAGTAAACAAGTAAAAAGAATGGCATGAATTGATAATGAAAAGGTTTTCAGTCTCACGATTAATATTACATTCACAATGGAGGTATTTGGGTTGGCTTTCATTAGACCTTGGTATGAGCTTTAGTTCAGAGATAATATCTCTGTTGTAGATAAAGCTCATTTGTTCATTTAAAGATGCTCAGCCCACTCTCTCAGCCTCCCATTTCCTGTCAATCAAGCAGCCGCAAAAACCTCGTTCCAGCTTTGAGAAAGAGATGTTTCTTTGTACACAAATAATTTAAACTCTAGACGATCAAAGGATGAGGAAAAAGGAATTCATTCACGACGTCTTTTTTTACTTTTAATTGCTCTTTTATATTTTATTTTTAAATCTGTTAATATATTTATCCACAGGAGTTTTTAGCCAAAGAAACAGAAACAAAAACGTAAAAATGAAAAAAATTTGAGTTAGGATTGATGATATACTGTATATTCTCCATTAAATGTGAAACACAATCCATTCGTGAATCCAAACTGGTCCCAGTGTCTTCAAATGCCATTACATGGGAGCGTTTTTTCCCTCCCTGTTTTGTTACGTAAGAGGTCCTCTAAGTGCGCGTGGCATTCTCCCATCTGTAGACATCCCATCTTCACTTACTTAAACACTATTCCCCCCAAATATTTATCAACCCCCTCATCAAAATCTCAATAATGTCCATGATATAGTGTATTCAGCGACGTTATTCTTTGTTCATGCTGCTAATAGCATCTTCTCCTCTCCTCTTCTCCTTGAAAGAACAAGACCAAGTGTATTGAATATTGCATGAGATAATATTTGCATGGTTGAGTGGAGCCACAGCAGTGCGTTCATGGCATGTTGTAACGCATCAGGCAAAAAAAATCAAGGATTTGCAATAGAATCTGCAAAGAAATAAAAAACATTTGAAAGAGTAAACATTCATTTGTGTGGTAAAGTTGCACCTTCCCGCCCGCTGCCTTTGGCTGGAGAGCAGCTCTACTCAAGCTTTTTGGTGTTCAGTGCGAGATATTCCCCAAAAGGTCTCCAGTAGGGTTTGGAAAATCAGGTCATACCTTGTTATAGCACTAGTTATCATACAATTCCATATAACCCCTGCTATACACTGACTGATGAAAAGGTTGCACTATGTAGGGCATTACAGTCTTAGGCTTTACAGCTGTGTTTGTCCAAGGCGCAGAACTATCACAAGGGAAATACATTGTGTGTTCAGATGGATTTTGAGAGAGAGACTATGACTTGTTTGGCGCCCATCTGCCCATTTCACTGCCTCTCTTATGAAAACGGGAGAGAAGGAAAATATTCTCCACAGCTGTCTCCTCTCAAGCATTCTGCTCTGTACATTGTTGCTCATTGTTAATTTAGGATGTTATGACACAAAAGTCCGGCTCACGCGGTTAGGGTTATTGAGTTTGGCCGTTCATTCCCCCCTCCCCTCGCCGTAAGAGATGTGGTGACGCGCATGTGAAAGTGTGGCGTCTGAGGGGAGGAGCTTGGTTAGACACGGTTCTGTTCTGTCAGAGCTGATCCAGGGAATCGGCCCGGTGCAATATTCAACCGGTTACGGTCAGATAGGCTCTCAGGAGGAGGAGCGCAATTTAGTTTTTGTTGTTGATATTGACCTTTTATACCTGGAAAATCCACAGAACACGGATGCTCTTCTTCAGCAGTCCCCAGCTTCCCATTCATACAGACAACCACGGTCATCTGTTAGTGTGCGCTGAGCAGCTCGGCACTGAGGATGGCATCATAAAGGGTTTCCCAGCCCTATCTGCAGGGTTTTTGGAGTTGTTGGTGCTCCCTATACTTTGGAAAATGGGAGCTGGTGCCATGGCAGGGAATAAGCTACCTCATTTTTTTTTTTTTTAAAGAGGAGTTGTATCCTCTTGACTTTAAAGCAACGGCTAAACAATATCTGCTCGATAGCATTCCCTGATAGAAAGCCATAATTGGCATCTTAAGCTGGGGTTACAACCGTCTTTAATGATGTGACATCTTTTTGGGTGTCTATGATACTTTTTACCTTGTCCGCTTTCTGAATCTGAGGATTTTATAGTTTTTTTGTTCCTATGATTCAGTTTTCATGATCTTATTTTCTATCTTAAAATCATAATCCTTAAGATTTCAGTCCTGGTTGATAAAGCCACATGCGCCGTTGCTGGTGGGAGCAGCATGTGTGGTCTGCTATAGTGTCCCACAGTTCTGAGGGCAGCTAACATTCATTGAGCGGCTACTTTATTTTAGAAATACTAACAATTCACTGTGGCTGCTGCTTCTTGTTTCATTACTCCCTGCGATATGGTCAAAAAAAAGACTGTTGTCTTGTAAAAGCATTTTTAATGAATCAGCGCTAACCTCAGTGACAAATACATTACATATCCTAGGAATTCTTCACGTTTAAAACCACCCCATGTTTTGACATTTGAGGAGGAAACGTTTTATTGTCAGAAACTGGTGACTCTGATTTGGCTGAAGGAGAATAAACAGGGATGCTGGATAACATGCTGCATTGCTTCCTGGGAATCCCATATGTGCAATTTTAAAGCCCCGCCACTAAAAATAGAAACTACTATATAGAGAGGTAATCATAAAATCTACATACATGAAATGGTTATTTTGGCAATGGCTTGAATGTAACGGACGTTCATTAATATCAAAAAGTTAAGTACTAAAGCTTTAAGGATTGTATCTTTAATGTTAGACATTGAATGCCTTAATAAAAGTGTCTTAATAAAAGTGGACTGTGTAAATACCAGGGACAACGTCATATTAAAAATAATAAGTTATTATTATTAGAAAACAAACCAAAGATGGAATACCCAAAGCTCCTTTAATGGCCTTTCTCAATAGCCCCTCAGGGGTAGCTGTGGGAAGAGAGCAGCAGTGTACACAGCCAATCATGTACATGTACTAGCTTTGTTACTGTCTCTACAGCATTACCTGAAAGCTTTGAGGCCATTGTGCTCACGTCTTTACCTATATGTCAATTGTTTGCATCTCCTTTCTGCAAGTTAGTTCTGCTTTTTATTGTGTTCCATTATACTCACTCAGTTTGGTAATTAACACTAATTTGCTTAAAGAATTACATTAAGAAGTGAATGCAAAAGCTAAAGGTCATCTTTACATTGTGATTATGACTCCAAGAGCTATTCCCTGTGACTCATTATGTTAATTAAGCAAGAATTACCCAAGAAACCCATAGTTCAGACTAATTCTCCAGAAAGAAGATTTTCAATATTGTATTAGAGAGACCACCATAGGGGGAAGGAGCGATATGTTGCAGCCAGGGGAAAAGACTCTTTGCATGTTTAGATAAGAACTGGAAGTCAATGAGCTTCTTCACAGCCATCTGCCTTGCGTATTATAATGATAGACTAACCATCCTCTCACTGCTGTTTCACCATTCCACTCCTTTGTATTACCCAAGCAAAAGTGCAGCATTTCATGTTATCAAGTCCAATTTGTCTCCGTTTGGAGGAAATGAATAGTGACATGAAAAAAGTGAACCTTTTCTCACTTTAAAAGAAGCTTGAATGATATTTGAGATGTGCAATTAGGCACAAGGAGCAATTAGCACTAGTAAAATACCATCTGTGTGTTTGCTCTCTTCTAATTTTCATCTTTAAAGCATGTTTCTCTCTGAAAATGTGATTTGCTCTCAGAACCAATATTTTTTTACACCAAATAAATACAAGTATTTATAGACACCGTTTTTTGTGTATGTCTGCAGGCAAAGGCTGTGTTTTGGAGTGTAGCCAAGTCACTTTGGACTGCTTCATTTTGTTGGAAGCATTACATTTGGCTCTGACTGCCCCTGTTGTCTGTCACGCACTGAAGGCTGGTCTCCGAGGAAGCTGCAGAGTGCACGGCACCTCCCCTGTCACCGTAAAGCTGAGCACAGGGTAACTTTAAATCAGATTGTCAAGGTGACCGGGCAGCCGCTGTTGCCGCCAAACCTTAAAAACCCCGCCCAGCAACAACTCTACATTTAACCTAGACACTCAGTTATGTTCCTCAACTTGCTGTTGCCCTCTTGGAAACAAGCAGTCAGCTGCTGCATATGATGCTGCCCTCAAATCAAGACAAAGCCACAGCATCAGCAAAGACAAGCTTAAGTGAAGATGAGAGGAAATGATTAAAGGGAAACAAGCCAGGCATGTTTCAAAGCCATCGATTTCCACAGGCTTGGCTTGCAAAAGCCCTGTGTGTGTGCAGAAACACTTCCTCTGACGCTCGGCCCGACTCGTGTTTGATATCAGAGCTCCACTCAGAGCACTCAGCAGCAGCCTCTTTTTTATTAAAGAACTGCAGTAAAGCTGTAGCTACACGACAGCAAAGCTCCGATTGACAGCAAGGATGCCATTTATTTTTCTTATGACACGCGGCTCTGTGCTTTAAGCATCCATCTCTGAGGCGCTTCTCCGATAATGGCTTTGGATTGAAGGCAAATTAAATCTCAAAATGACAGATCAAGGATGGCAAAAAAAATTAATTGGTTATGATGTTCAATCACACAAAGGCCCGTTGCCCTTTTTCTTCTTCGTGGTTTGTTCTTTTCTAAACAAAACAGATTTTTAGCAACTTGACCACAGAAAAGACTTGTAATGAAATGACAGAAATGGGATGTTTTATTTTCCTCAGCCCAAAATGTTGCATAATTCAAACATATTATATGCAGTTAGAATATTCCATCCTGAAACAAAGCCTTACAGTTTGTACTTCTTTGCCGAGTCATAGACCCGGTCAGATTTGGGCAGTGAAGATAAATGCTGCTCATTCTGTAACTTTCATAAGAGCAAATCAATTTCACACTGCACCAGTGGACAACTGGGTCGCAAGGTGTCTGCCCTGCCCTGCATTCATCACAAACCTTTTACAGATGTCAGATCAATACAGACCATCTATTCATTTTTGCATGTAGCAATTACCTTTACATATCCCCACACAAACAAGCTGCTTAACTTTTATGATAGCAAGATTGTTTCACGTTAAGATGTTTTTTCATGTTATTTTCACGACTATTAACACTCCATTTAATAAAAAGGATGCAATATAGCTGATCAGTGGCATGCATGTTTTAAGCACAACAACTCTTATGGTTATTGATTGTCTGAGCAAACTTTAGAAAATCAATAACGCCATTATCTTCCCCGGACCGCTCGTGTTCACGTCCCCACATCTCCGGCTTGCCCACATTTCTTCCTCCTTTGTGAGCCTTCTAAAGAACGACTCATTATTCTCCAATTTTCAGGCAGCCGTCGGGTCTCATCCTCGTCTGCGATGAATTATAGATGGCGAGCTGAATTGACTGGTTGAAAAAAAGTGTAATTAGCTTCTTGAAGTAGTTTTGGATTTTTTTTTTTTTTTTTTTATATTTTAAATGCAGGGTGTGTTTGGAATTCGTCAGACTGAAAATTCCCATCAGATGAAAGGATCTTTACTAAAGGAAATAGTTGGCTCTTTGTAATCTGTCACCGTGTCATTTTATAAGTATTGATTTTCATCTTTCTCGCTCTGTCTACTGCACTGCTCATTCATTACTGTTCCTTCCACATTTAAATTAAACTCTTAAGAATGTTTCAGTAAGATTTGTCATGCAAACTAAGGCATATACACAAAGGCAAATGCACATGCAGTATTTCGTGCAGTATCTGTGTGTCCATACTGTTAGTGTGTAAGCTGTCACAGCTGCGGTGCTGGCTGCCTGTCATTCTTTGTGTGTGTGTGTGTGTGTGTGTGTGTGTGTGAGAGAGAGAATATATTACTATTGAAGGTGATTTATTGTGTCTGATAGCTGAAAAATGAGTTTGGAGATTAGAGAAACTATTGCAGGAGTGTCCGAGCTGTAAATCTGTTGTAAATTAACAGAGTGTGTGTGAAAGTGATCCCTGTTCGATCCATACACTCCTCATTTCGGGGGCTCTTGGTTTCTGTCAGCCTTCAACAACAGCTAAATAATGAAGGTGCCAGACAGTGAAGATCTCTTTATTCCTCCGCAAATTCAGAGTTAATGAGAGGCTTAACGATTAATGAGCCGATGCCGATTTTTTTTTCTTCCTAAAAAAAGAACTCAAATACCCACAAGTCAATGGGGCCCTCAAAAGGAGCACAGCTGTTTGAAAAGACAAATTGGGCAATTACAAATGATCTACCAGTCTGCTAGCCTAGCTGGTGAGAAAATTATACATATACTTCATTCCAGCTTTTTTTCTGCAATCCTTCCGTGACATTTCAAAGTTTTAATTAGAGTGAAAAGATGAAGATGGCAGATGGAGTGCAGGCAGTTTGTTAGTAAAGCACAGAGCACTGCTGTGTACAGACAGATGAAACTGCTAAATTAATATTTATTATTTCTAAATTCTTTACCACCTGTCTATACTTGTATATCACATTGCACTTTTCTGCTTTTTTGCACTTCTGGTTGGACGCAAACTGCATTTCGTTGTCTTTGTACTTGTACTCTGCACAATGACAATAAAGTTGAATCTAATCTTCTTTTGCTAACATTAGATATTTACAAAAAAAAGCCATATCACGAAAATTTGTTTTGTTACAGCGTTCACAACCATTAGTTGACGTTAGCTTATCTGTGTTGCCAGATCGAGTTTGTTGATTAAACGGAAACAGGATTTGAACAAAGTTGATTTTCTCCTGATTCGTTCGTCTGAGAAATTCCATTTTAGTGTCAGAATGTTTGGGAGATTTGTGGCTTGTGAAAATGGGTCCAATATTTGCTTTGGTGACTATGGGGTGAAAGAAAAGGTCATAATCTGTGTTCACATTCATTTCTCCCATTGGAGTCAATACACTCATAGTCTCGCTTTGCCAGACATTCCTCCACAGCGCTGCGGAGGAGGGTCTGGCTAGTCCACATAGCATTCAGGGATGGGAGAAAAATGTGCTCTGGTTTATTGGCATTTCTTTAAACCAATCACAATCGTCACAAAGCATAGACATACTGTATATGTCTATGTCGCTAAGCGCCAGACGGAGCAATGGTGCCTCTGCAGAATAGCCTCGGGATGGAACTTGTTTTGGTGGAACGTGTACGTTCAAAAGTTGTTTTAGTCATGCAACAGATAACTCAGATTGGACAGATAGTCTAGCTAGCTGTCTGGATTTACCCTGCAGAGATCTGAGGAGCAGTTAACCATAGTCCTCAGAAATCCACCAGAGTTTAGAACGCCAACACAAAGAAAGAGCAATTAACGGATATCCGGCCAAAATTAGGGACATTCGGCGGAATTTCCGGTGGCACCTGAACAATCCCAGAAAATGTCGTTGATATAGACTAATACGCTCAGGACCTGCTGCTAGTCTCCTAAAGAGGCGTGGCAGTGGTGAAGCCCATGTTACACAGATACAGGAAATGACTCTGAGTTGGGGTGTCTCCATTCTAAACCGTCCTTGATTTACTACATAAGCTAGAAAAATTAACTTACCGACTTCTACTCTTCCCTCTCCTCTGTTCCTCTCCTCCTGTAGTTGGGACGACAGCAGCTCTGTGAGCAGCGGCCTGAGCGACACATTGGACAACATCAGTACCGATGACCTGAACACACCCTCCTACTCCGCTGTCAGCTCATCACGCAAAAGCAAGGGAGTGCAGGTAAGGACACAAGCACTAACCTTTTAGCATTGTAATAGCTTTGGTGATCCTTGAGTTTTTCTCCTGTGCCATCATCAGGTCATCATTTTAATTTCTTAAATACTTTGGTTTATAACCAAATATCTGCAAAACAAATGACATTCCCATCAGCCTCAGCTGTACTTTGTTTAGTGCTAGTTAGCCAATGTTAGCATGCTAACATGCTAAACTAAGACGGTGAAGATGGTAAACATATACATGCTAAACATCCACATGTTAGTATTGTCATTGTGAGCATGTTTCCATGCTAGCATAAGCATTTAGCTCAAAGCACACCTGTGTCCAGTAGACCTTCCCAGGATGGCAAAGGCATGAGCTTCCCTACTCTGATTGGCTTTCCCTGTTATTTTTACCCTAGCCTATCTCACTCCTCATGCCTAAACCCAATCAACAAAGGCAACAAAGTACTAGCCAGTCAGAGGCAGAGTAGGGTGGGTCATGACTTTGCATGACTGGTTTGTCCCAAACAAGAGAATAAAGTCAGGAAATGTTGGCAGATTTTGACCATTATTTTTTTAACGTGTCTCTTGTGAGTCCCTGAACTTTATGAAAGTGCAGTACTAAATCACTTAACACAAATCATGCCAGGGGAAGTTTACAAAGCAGTAACAGATACTGATACAAAATGAGATCTAAAAGATGGAAATCAAGTCTCATTGTGTGCTAAAAATAGATTGAATTGCTAGATCTGACTAAATGTATTCATCAAATGCGGAGTTACGTACATGCTGGTTTAGCATGAAGCCAAGGCCAGTCTGTGTGTGAGCTCTGACAGCAAAGCTGAGGGAATAAACTGCAAACTGAAGGCCACTGCTCAGCTCTCCCCACCGGCTTTTGCTATATTCTGCCAAGTATCTTTGGCCCCTCATGAAATACTCAACAGACTGGGCCTAAGAGACTCTGGTGTTGCTAGGGAGACTGGCCATCTGTCAAGGTAGGCTAGTTATCACTGCTGCGTGGGTGTGTTTGCATGTGTCCCAAAAGGTGGGATCTGGACATGGGTAATTCCAAAGATAGCTATGACTTCACACGCCGACACGCTCCCTGCTGTTCCGCTTGTGCAGGGACTTATATCTCATTGTGTTGGCTGTATGCGTTCAAATAATGTTTCTTAAAGGGTCATACCGAAGGTTTATGTTTTAGACTATTAACTAGAAATAGCCAATACTTTACATCATTGCTTACCAATTTTCTTAAGTATGCCAAGAAGATCTTTCATTACATGGTACCGTAGTGGTGAGCATGTAGTATTTTTAAAACTCCCCCACTGGTGTGGAGACTACAAAATTTGAGATTTTAGTACCATAGTTTCATTATTTTACTGAACAATCTATCTTCATCTGCTTTCTTTGACACCCACCACCATCACCCCCCTCCCCAGTCCCAGAGAGAAAGCAGGTCCAAGCATGCAGAGCAGGAAGTGAGCAGCAGCTGGGCCGGAGCCGAGGACCTGAAGAAGGTGGAAGAGGAGCTGGACACAAGCATGGACCCCAGCAGCGGCTCCTCCCGCTGGAAGCCTTCCTCATCCTCCTCTTCCTCTCAAGCCCAGGGCCAGTATGAAGACGCCAGTCAGAAGGCCGCTGCCCTGGCCCAGATGTCCCAGACAGGCTCGTGGAGGAGGGGCATGACGGCCCAGGTGGGCATCACACCACCCAGGAATAAGGGTACCTCTGCTGCCCACAAAACACCAGGTAGGAGTTGTTGTTTTTATAATCTAAAAATGGAAATGAAGTACAGTAGGACACTCAATGTGATGTGATGTGATGTGATGTGAATGTGTTGAATCTTTATTGAAAAGTGAAAGTGAAAAAAAAAGGAAAAAGCACTTTTTACAAATATGTCCATATGATGATACAGGTAGTAAGACAAAATGTCCAAAGGCTACAAGTTACCAACACAGAAACGGTGTTTTTCATTGTATCGGGCCCTTAATAAATAAAGTATTAGATAATCTGTCGGCGCTCACAGCAGAGAGCTATGTGACGCATGCCACTATATTGGTGAGGACTGGCGGGTTACATTGACCATCACAGAGTATGCCAGGCAGACACACAGCTGACAAGTTGCCTGCTAGTCGACTAAACAGTAAATGATCGGTTAATCAGGGGTTGGCTGTCGGTCACAAAACAAATCAGCATCCCTACTTCATTCATTTTATTATTTTAAACACTTTGCTTTTCCTCCAATGACACATCAAAATGTCTTTAGTTAAAAGGGCCTATAATGTGCCTCACTTTTATACTAATATTGATTTTGGTGGAACATGTTTTAGAATGGAGAGTTATGAGTTGCAGCGGATTTGTTGCCTCTGGCCGAAAACTATTTGATGATTTTTATTCACTGATACCACTCAGCAAGTTTAGCAGTTTTGTTGCATGTAAGTATTGCTTTTAAATGCAGCTGAGCTTGGAACAGGCCTCTGGCTGTTGGCCAAAATGTACACTAATTTGGCTTTTCCTTCCTGCACTGTGGCACCACAGGTGATAAAAACAAGTGTTGGGCCAAGAATCTGCTGAGGGTAATGTTTTTGTATTTATGCTAATACGTCTTTATGCAAATTGACAGGCAAAACTGATGATGCTAAGGCCTCTGAGAAGGGCAAGGCGCCTTCCAAGAGTTCAGCTGCCATCCAGCGCTCACCCTCAGACGCTGGGAAGAGTAGTGGAGATGAAGGTAAGAAACCTCCCTCTGGCATTGGACGCCCACCCACCACTGCTTCTTTTGGATACAAGAAGATCCAGGGTCCCAGTGGTACCCTAATCACCTCCAGTGGTGCAACGCTCGCCAGCGGCTCAGCCACCCTGGGCAAGGCGCCCAAATCCTCAGCTGCCCTCGGCAAAGGCACAGGCATCGGCAGTGTGCGTAAGACCAGCCTGGATGGCTCGCAGCCCCAGGATGACGGCATCCTACTCAGCTGCAGTGGCTCCAAAGTGACCCTGCAGTACCGCTCTCTACCCAGACCGGCCAAATCCTCCAGCGGGGTGGCAGCCGGGCGCAGCGGGCATCGCTCCAGTTCCAGCAGCATCGACTCCAACGTTAGTGGCAAGTCAGCTGGAGGGGCAGCGACACAAGCGGGTGCCAAACGCAGGGATGGAAAAGTGGGCTCAGACCGCTCCAGTCCCATCACCATCAACCAGACAGACAAGGAGAAAGTGGCGGTGTCAGACCAGGACACCACAGCTGGACTATCCACCTCCCCCAAGTCCAGCCCCACCTCCAGTTCAACAGGCCAGTCAGGCCTCAGGCAGCCCGGCTCCAAGTACCCAGATATTGCTTCTCCTACTTTCCGCAGGTCAGACACACAGCACATGCCTACAGCTTCTGTTCTGTCTTTGTCCCTGGCCATGTGTGTTTCTACATGAATCAAGCATTTCATCACATGCTGAACTTTTTCAGTCCTTTGATTATTAGCAATAACGGGTGCTTTTCTCAGTACAGCAAGCATGCCTTTAGCTGCAATATAAGTTTAGGTCTTTCTTAGACGATTCTGGTTCAATCTATTTTAGAATTTAAGTTTTTATTTTCATTCATTATAATGAACTGATGTTTGTGGTGCTCAGCAATGTTTACCTGATGCAGACTGTTCCCAAGACTCCTGTAACAGATAGGGGCATTTATTGAAGACGTCATCTGTAGTGGTGTAGCGTCACCATGGCTAAAAAAACTACTCTGTCATCTCCGGCAAATTTAGATATGTTTGGATGCGCCAAAATGAATTTAAGACACTTAATAAATCATGTTTTAGCGCCTTCATAGAAAGATTGATTGAGCGTGTTTACTCGGCTGCACAGCCAAGGGCTGCCATTACATAGATTGTGCCCAGGCGTAGGTGATAAGCCACTGCAGATGAAACATATCTTTACTCCGAAGATGAAAGGGTGATGGCTTTTCATTTAGGCATATCCAGCTTAGCAGTCTTGATCGGAACAGACAGGAGAGAGGAGTTTCTCGGCACGCCAATCCCTGACTCATTAGAAGCATGCGCTCAGCAGGCGTGTCCAAACATGCGTCCCATCCGATCTGTCAAGCAAACTCGTTTCATCTGCATGTCTCCAAGCCTCTTCTTTTTTCCCTCAAGAGAGCGTCACCTATATATTTTATGTGATTGCGATGACAGACTGGGGCCGGCGAAATATGAGTAGCAGGCTGTCTGAACATATGTGGGAGGCAAACAGAGTGGCCTAACAGATTAGGTTATTTAAAGTCACAGGGTTGAAACGGGCAAAGCTGTGAAAGCAGATGTGTTGATGTAAATTACTGAGAGTTTGCAGCTGAAATGAGGTGGAGTTTGCTGCGAAGGATAAATGTGTTGGGAAGTGTGCTTAGTGTTTTATCTGTAGTTTAAAGCAACATTGGATAACGTTATTTTATGTGTTTTGGCGCCCCTTGAGTTTCCGAATGCAATTCACTTCTACACCGCTGTGGTCAATATTGACAGATGTACACGTGCATTTGTTATTATTACATTAATCATGATCAAAGACGAGCGAGTCGACAACTTGGCTAACACAGCCAAACATCAAGCAAGTGCAACAACACAAGACGTAGCAAACCAGCTAATATGACTTACTAGTCCAACAGTAAGATGGCCAGCTCGCCATTTGTCTTGCACCCTTTTATTCCGCAAAGGTCTTCTCAAGGACTACTAGTCCCTTTCGAGATTTACTCTTGTCCGGCGGCCTCTTGCTCTGTCCTCCGTCAGCTCTCTTTGCCTCTTCCATGATGTCTGTAGAGGCTGCTGAACCCGCCAGCATTCCCCTTCGCCCGGGCCTGAAAACCTCCTCCTCCCAGCGACCCAAAGCTCCTGTGCTAGCAGTTTAAACACCAACACTCCCCGGGTGCTCCGAGCTCCCAGTCCTTGCACCACAGCTAAATAGCTGACGGCGGCTACAGTTAGCAGCTAGCGTTACTTTAGCAACAAGTTTTGCTTTCTGTCCATCAGAAAAACTCACTAAATTCCAGAGAGTCGAGGCAGAGCAGCCGATAAACACAAAAAACAGAAAAAATGTTCTCCATAAAATAGGATCCAGTTTCACCAAAATGAGTTTGTACCCGCTCACCAAAGTTACAAGAACAGGCGTTTGGGGCAGGGGAACCATTCTCCCTTACAAGTCAGTGTAACATCAAAATGATTTTAAAGGTGTTATTTGAAGATCAAATTATTTTGCAATGTTGCTTTAAAGCTGGTGTTACAATAAAGAGGTGGGGATGTTTTAGTAGCTGTTTTTCACTCTACAGCACTGATCCTTCAGTTTCTTGATGCGTGTGACCAATGCAGTAATACAATTTTATATAATATATATTAGATAACCTCAATGTAATCCACTTTCTCAAAGTACCAAAGTTCTTCATTTTCCAGTATGGATCTTGCAGATGCTCATCCCTTGTCCTTTGAGCATTTCTGAATGACTGCACCAACCTCTCTACCTCCAGATTGTTTGGCACCAAAGCCAGCAGCAAGGCCAGCTCTCCGGGCACTCCCGACTCTGGCAAGTGCCCCTCAATACTGGGCAGCCCCCACGGCACACTGGCGAGGCAAGCCAGCCTGGACTCACCATCCTCTGGCACTGGGAGCCTGTGCAGCGCTGGCGGCCTGAGTGGTGGCAGCAGCCCACTGTACGGTAAAACCCCAGACCTGTGCACTGACTCCCCGGCCTCCAGTCCTGCCTCTGGCCTCTCCCTGCCCTCCAGCGCTCGCCCCTGGCCTGCATGTAGCTCCTCAGCTGGCAGCAAGGACACACTGAGCTGCCAAAGCATGACCAGTCTGCACACCAGCTCTGAGTCCATTGATCTGCCGCTAGGCCACCATGGGCCCAAGGTTACACGAACCGGCAGTGTCAAGTCCACCCTGTCTGAGGGGTGAGTAACAGGGAATACGATTGGGCTGAATCGTATTCATTGTTTCATTTGAGAACAGAGACAAAAAGTATATCTCTCTACCCTAAGATATAGACATACAATGCAGAGGAAGCCTAAGTAATATAATTAGAAGGAAAAAAATCACCCATCCAGCACACAGTTTGGTTGAATTTAAGTTTCTTTTTCTGGCATGGTTTTTGGTATTATTATAATTTCCAGAGTCTAATCCTTTTAATACTCATTTACCCAACTGGCCTGCCAACTTTTCCATAGGTTTTCTATTGCATTGACCAGGTACTAAGTGTCTCTGGGATCACCATTAAAGTTAATTGTGGGTCCAAAGCCATGCTAGAAAAAGTCCCACAATAAATTCAGATCATTTCAGATGCTCATTCCCATGAGAAGTCTTTATCAGGGTGTTTCATTGCTTTGTCCACATACTGTGCATGCAATACATTACATAGCGAAGAAGACATAAGGCACACGTTTATTTTCCCTTGCTAGTTTAGCTGTATGTCTCAAAAATGAAACAATTTATTTATTTAAATTGGCCTGTTTTATATTTGTTGTCTGTACTGTGATGCATTTGTAATGGCATTGTTTCTCCATTGTGTATGTCTTTGTGTATGTGTGTGTCAAAAGTCAAGTTTGTAAAATGTGACCAAAGTATTTTTCCCATGTATCACAAAAGTCAAATGTTTTCTGGTGTCCATCTAATTCACTCATCCTCTGTGTTTTAACAGCATGCCTCTTGACAGAAACACGCTTCCCAAAAAGGGACTGAGGTACAACTCAGCCAGATTCCATTCTCAACCGTTCTTCTTTTATTCACTCACAGTCTCATCATTAGTAAACATTTGCATGAAAATAATCATTCTGATATCAAATGTACTTTCCATGTTGTTGTATACGTGTGGCATGGTGTTGCCCTATAGCAGTGATTCCCAATCAGTTACCTATAGCTACCCCAAGGAGTACTCTTCTGCAATTCCTTGAGCTTATAGGGTAATATTGTGAAGAAGCTCAACTATTTTGAAACAAATGTATGTAGAAAAAAGTAAGCTATAACACCTAGTTATAATTAGTTAGCAAGCAGAGAAGTTGAAACAGCTATGCTAAAAGTGATGGATACATGGTTTAGGTAGATAGCTAGCATTAATCATGACAGTAAGTATAGTTATCTTAAAGTAAGGGATACATGGTTGAAAAATTTAACAATTACAAGTTACAATAGCTTAAAATTATGGTTAAACTGTTAAAATTGTCAGACTAAAGTATGGATAAACAGTTGAAATAGCAGTTGAAATAGTTAGCTTAGAGCATTGGATACACAGTTAATATAATTAGCTATTGAAATAGTTAGCTTTAAGTACTGGATAAACAATTGAAGTAATTAGCTTAGGACATTGGAAAAACAGTTGAAATATTTAGCTTTAAGTAATAGATAGACATTTGAAATAATAAGCTTTAAGCATTGGATAAACAGTTAAAATATTTAGCTTTAAGTAATGGATAAACATTGTAAATAATTAGCTTAAAGTATTGGATAAACAGTTGAAATAGTTAGCTTTAAGTTATGGATAAACAAGATAACTAGCTCTAACTCCTACATGGTTTGAATGCAATTATTGGAAGTTGCTGTGGACAAAATCATCTGCCAAATGAATGTACTTTGATGTTATGTAAAAGTAATGGAAAAATGGTTCAAATAAACAGGTATTAATGAAGGGGTGCTTTAGTTCATCTGACAGGGCTGCAGGTGTGCAATTGACAAAAAAGGTTGGGAACCACAGATCTATAGATAAGCTAATCTTAACACTGCATTTCTGCAGAAATCTGACTAGCTGTGGATTTGCAGAATGCATTATGCAATACAGAGAGAAAAAATACAAAATGCATGCTCATCTCTTCTCTTATATTTTCCAATGCACTTTGGTCACCTTATGTACCCAGTAATAGTTTTTGACTTAACTGGGGTGTCTTCCCAAACCTCAATGAATTAAGAAATGTTAACCTATTGTTTTACCTCCACAAAATGCTGTGGCACATAAGTAATGATAGCTCTCTCATGTCTCAGGATCTGATTTAGTACCACAGATCCTAAAATCCACATTAGATTATAACTCACTTTAAGGAATGTGTTTGTCTGTCCGTTTGTATGTCTGATTCTCCATGTGCATCCTCATCTGATTCTCATTTAGAAATAGGGCAAACTGCACCATGACAGAACAGTTCTTCCTCAGCTCCCTAAAATGGCCTAAACCTCCTGATAATATTTGCTCTGCTTGCCTAGGGGGAGAAGTACAATGGATACTTTGATTTTAGCTGCGACTAAAGAGACTGAAACAGAAATACCATAACCCATTCATCACAGTGACACAACCTCTGCAGGGAACAACCTCTCTAGCCAATTATACAGCACTGCTGCAGAGGGGTTGGATGAGGCATGCTGGTTTCAAACCATTCTTTCATTTCGATGGCATTTGGTGCTGATGTTCTTTTTGGGCCTCAAAGCATCTGATCTCATGCTACACTTTATGCCTGTTGGATGGGTTGTTCAGTACAGACTGCAGCGTTTTCTTCTCAAAAGTTTTTTCTGACCACAAATGTTTTACGGCCGTCATTTCACATCTTAAACCCGACAACATTTTCTGCCTGAGCTTTAGATATCCTACAAGAGGAGCTTAGATTAGTAATTGCCTTCTTTAGTCATATAAATAAGCATATTGGTCCTGCTTATGGGCATTTTGTAAGCACAAAGTACACTGAGTCAAACACTGACCCTTGGATATTTCAGTCTGTTCCATTTCAACACCAGTGAGTGACGAATGCTGCTGTGTCACACTATTCAACACACTCTTCACCACCCAATCCCTGGTGGGAAGAAAACGAAGCACAGGCGTGGGGGACTGGAGCAGGGTCAAATGTGACAAGTGTAGTAATGGGGGCGTTGGAAGGAAGTCGGCTCTGAAAAGGGATGAGTGCAAACTCAATTAACATCCTCAGAGGATTAAATATGGCCAATTGTCATGCCTGCGATAAGGCGGCCTTCTGTTGCTGAGCCACTTTGGAGCTGGGGAGAGAAGAGATGAACGGCAGTGTCAGTGTGTTTGGTAGCTTTGAGCCAAAGCAGTGTGTATATACAGTATGACTGAATGTGTGTAGATGCATGCATGTGAGCATCTGTGTGTTTGGATGCATGTTTTTTTGCCATCTGCTCACATGCTTCTATTATGTAGCTCTGCACTCATTTCATCATCACAGAAACTGCACTACTTGGACTTCCACACATGTCTCTTTTTGCCTCAGGTTTACTGTGTCTTCGTGGGTTTCAGGTACCCTCCGTCCTCCCGGCAGGCGTCCCATGAGGAAGGGAAGGAGTGGTTGAGGTCCCATTCAACAGGGGGACTTCAGGACACAGGCAGCCAATCCCCATTGTCTCCTCCTGGAGCTTCCTGCACCACTACTGGAAAATACCACTACTCCAACCTGCGTACGTCTATACAAATAAACTCTTAATTGTAGCACATCTGGAATAGATAGCGCTGTGAATATCCAGTTTTTGTATTTGCTCCCAGTTATTTTATTTGTTAAAATAATGTATTTCTAACCTATACAACTTGTGAATGCTTTTGATTTAAGGCCGACGTAAAAGACAACATACACGAACCAAATGGTAAAAAAATAATCAATTGAGTGGAAAAAGGAAGTTCTGCAATCAAAGGAGATCTCTGAAAGCCAAATGGTCCAGATCTGCAGCTCACACTGACCTTTTTTACTGACTTGATGCACATATTGTATTGCATCAGTTATTTTTAAGTTTCAGTGAATTTGCTTCCAACAAGGGAACTTGGTGGTTTAAATGTTTCCCATGCATTTAAATTCTGCTATGAATATTAGTGTGTTCATATTATGCACTAAATGAATGAATGAATCAATCAATCAATCAATTTATTATTTGTCCTGTGAAATCATATAAAATTACAATTTCAAATGTAATCTCTCAGTTCCTTCAATTTATGCATTAAAACATTAATTATAATAATTAATAATAATAATAATAATAATAATAATAATAATAATAATAACAACACCATGGGAAATGGTTTTATTTCAGTTAGCCTAATAGCTGGTTTGATTTGCATTGAGAGATGATCTTATGGAAAGTACCCCATGCCAATCTCTAGGTATGGTGAAGGGTATGTGATGATGGGGGGCTATTTTAATTCCAAAGGCCAAGGGAACTTTATCAGGATGCATAGTATCCTGGATCCATGAAATAACTGGCCTTTAAAAATAAAAATCTGCCTGCCTCTCTGGGAATTTAACATAGGGGTATACTGACTTTTGTTGCCAGCAGTTTAGACATTAATGGCTGTGTGTTGAGTTATTTTGAGGACACAGCACATTTACACAAGCTGTAAGTGTACAGCTTATACAAGCTGTACACTTAATACTTTACATTGTAGCAAAGTGTCATTTCTTCAGTGTTGTCCCATTAAAAGATATTATGAAATATTTACTAAAATGTGAGGGGTGTACTCACTTTTCTGAGATACTGTATAATATATGGAGTATATCCTATATATGCATACTCGTTAGACTAGCTAATGCATTTCCATTCATTTCTGAAATCATGATAATTCATAATCCTTTTTCTCCCGTTTTTTTGTCTCTTCCATGACTTTAAATTGTTTAATCATCTATGTAAAGCTCTTTATTTTAAAAACATTCTGTGAAGCGGGATAAGACCAGTCGACACATTGCCTTGGTAAAACAAACTGTATGACACTGTATGATTTAAAAAAAAAAAAAAGAAAAAAAGTCATGCTGTGATTAACAATATCTTAAAGTCTAGAAAAAAATCATAGCACATCTGCAACATTATAGGATCATATCCAGCTGTATATGTGTTCTTATTTCTTGAATGATTAATCACTGATTTAATTTACATCTTTTTATCCTATAACTTGAACACTGATGTTGGTGTTTTTCTCCTCCGCGCAGTGAGCCCCACCAACATCAGCCAATATAACCTGCCACCAGGCAGCAGCAGCATGAGCCGTTCCAACAGCATCCCTGCCCAGGACTCATTTGAACTGTACGGAGAGGGTCACCCACTGGGTGGTAGCGCAACCTCCCTGGAGGACCGGCCACGGGCCATCAGCCGCTCCGGCTCCTTCAGGGACAGCACTGACGAAGGTAGGACACACGGTGGGACATGCTCGTAAACACACTCTTCAAATGGACTGCGTTCCAAAGATTACCTCCCTACTAAGGAGCCATTAGAAATCATTTCAGGGCCACATTCACCAAAGTAAAGTCCCATTAGTCATCAGGTACTTTAATACCAGATTTGATGAGCTCTCGCCGTGTGTTCACACTGTGAGTGACTTGGCTGACGGCTCGCTCTGCTCTGCTCTGATCTTTTTGTGGGTGATGTAAGAGGCTGTGATTGCACACATTTAGAGGTCAGCTTTTTAACCGTCAAATCATGTGTTTTTGCCTTCTTATAACTGTTCACAGCTCACATCATCTGAATAAGTTTACCATAGCTTGTAAGAGCTATTGAGTCAGCTGGGTAATCAAGAATGAATAAGAAACATTACTTTAGAACTCACATCATGGTCAAATTCATTGGAAATATTGAATGGTCACATAGTTTTTTTTTTTACACTTCTGTCGCTCATTACTCTCCGTATGTGCTTACAGTCCATGGCTCTTCATTGTCTCTGGTCTCCAGCACGTCTTCACTGTACTCTGCGGTAAGTAGCTGGTCAGCTTCTCTTTCTAATTTTACCTTAGTTTTCAGAGTTAGCATCACAGTCCAATGCTGTATATGTTATCTAAAACTAGTAAAGCTGCTCCAATCACTATTTACAACCCCAATTCCAATGAAATTGGGACGTTGTGTAAAACTTTCCTTTTCAACCTATATTCAGTTGAATACAATACAAACACAAGATATTAGATGTTCAAACTGATAAACTTTATTGGTTGTTTTTTTTGTGTAAATATTCACTCATTTAAATTTGATGCCTGCAACACGTTCCAAAAAAGCTGGGACAGGGGCATGTTTACCACTGTGTTACATCACCTTTGCTTTTAACACTCAAGCGTTTGGGAACTGAGGACACTAATTGTTTTTTTTTGTAGGTGGAATGTCCCATTCTTGCTTGATTTATGACTTCAGTTGCTCAACAGTCCGGGGTCTCTGTTGATGTATTTTGCGCTTCATAATGCGCCCCACATTTTCAATGGGGTACAAGTCTGGACTGCAGGCAGGCCAGTCTAGTACCTGCACTCTTTTACTACAACACCACGTTGTAACGTGCAGAATGTGGCTTAGCATCGTCTTGCTGAAATAAGCAGGGACGTCCCTGAAAAAGATGTGGAACATTTGTTGCTCCAAAACCTGTATGTACCTTTTAGCATTAATGGTGCCTTGGCAGATGTGCAAGTTACCCATGCCATGGGCACTAACACACCCCCATACCATCACAGATGCTGCCTTTTGAACTTTGCACTATAACAATCTAGATGGTCCTTTTCCTCTTTGGCCCGGAGGACATGACATGGTGATGTCGGTTATTAATGCAGTGCCGCCTGAGGGATCGAAGGTCACGGGCATTTAATGCTGGTTTTCGGCCTTGCTGCTTACCTGCAGAGATTTCTCCAGATTCTCTGGATCGTTTGATGATATTATGGACTGTAGATGATGAAATCCCTAAATTCCTTGCAATTGTACGTTGAGGAATGTTTTTAAACTGTTGAACTAATTTCTCACGCAGTTGTTTACAAAGTGGTGAACCTCGCCCCATACTTGCTTGTTAACGACTGAGTCTTTTGGGGATTTAACCTATACACCTCTGGAATGTTCCAAGCAGGTGTTTTTTGAGCATTCCTCAACTTTCCCAGTCTTTTGTTGCCCATGTTCCAGCTTTTTTGGAACATGTTGCAGGCATCACATTTAAAATGAGTGAATATTTGCAAAGAAAACAAAGTTTGCAAAGTTTATCAGTTTGAACGTTACATATCTTGTCTTTGTAGTATATTCAATTGAATATAGGTTGAAAAGGATTTGCAAATGATGTATTCTGTTTTTATTTATGTTTTACACAATGTCCCAACTTCATTGGAATTGGGGCGGTATATTAGCAATGTAATTAGTTTCTTAGTGACAATTGCACAGAGAATTAGAACCTAATTTGGCAGTTTCACTCATCTCATCAGTTTTTTAGCCCCTTTTCCACTCATTGTTTTGGTTTTCCAAATGGCAGCATTAATGTTTTGGTTGAGTCTCGCCTTTCTCATCAGTTTTGTTTCCAGACACAGAAGGCAGTTTTCAGTGAACAAGCTCTCATAAACTGTTCCACTTCCTGCCAAGCACCAAACGGCAAAGTTGGCGACTAGTCGGTAACATAGTAGCATTTAGCAGGTAAAAGGCCAGATATTTTACTCAGGAGTTAAATAGGAGAATACATATTTGACTTTTACCCACCAGGTGGCCAGGAAGACCACTTCAAATGAATTCTAATCTTGCTTTGTGTCTGCTAATTGTGTAAATATGCAACTGTGTGCTAACAAGTTTGCCATAATACCTTTATAAGGTAATGTGTCAGTGATATGTTTACAGTTTGTAAATCAGTTAATGCAGGTTTAAAACTGCCTTATTTTGTTATAGTACCCAACAGCGCTCCCAAATCCTTAAACGTCTCAACTCTTTGCTTTGAAACTCAGTACAGCGCACAAAAAAGTGAACTAGGAGGACATTTTGCGACAGCGAGATTGTGCTTTTAAACATTGATTGTTGGTGAAAAAGTTAAGGCTGAAATCATCCCAGAGTTAAATTAAAGCCTTCAGCTCTTCCGAGTGATGCAGTGTGGCATTGCATCTCACATACACTCTCTTCCAATATTTCTGTCTTGTCCCTTCTGTTTCTGTAGAACCAAAAAATAAGTCCATCGCTGCATGCTCCTCACTTTACTTTAGCCAATAAGACTCTGGACCAGTGTTGGGTTTGTAGAACCTAAGTTGCAGAGACAGGCCTGGACGAATGAGTTAGATAGTGATCTCTTCTGTTTTAATCTTATTTCATTTATTTGATTCTCTTCGGCTATGTATTGGCCATTTTATAATTTCTCTTCATTTGCATTAAAAGGCTTCTCGTGCTGTATATTCTAATTCATTTTTAAAAAGTTTGTTTGATTAAACACAACACACAAAGCCAATAACCTTTTTTGGTTTTAATTTTGTATGTTTCTACTTTACAGACGGAGGAGAAAGCCCACTCAGAGGTAAGGATGGGTAATATGTCGTCTGTCTGCACGTCTGCTTCTCTTTAGCACCTTCCTGCTTCACATTCATAAAGTTGAAGACATTTACACATTGAAGGTGCTCCGTGTAGCTGCACAGCAGATGCGGGTGGGGGTTAAGTGCCTTGCTCATGAGCACATCAAAGGTAGCTGGGAGGAAGAAAAAAATGAGTTTTGTCTTATTAAGTTTCAAGTTTCAAGACTTTTTCCCCTGGGGATTCTTGTCAACAACCTCCAAGTCACACGCATTTAAGCAGTTTTTCTGCATTTGGCCTATTGATGATGAGTTTCAACCACAAACTACATGAATATGAGAAATGTGATTGTGGATAAGAATGTGTTTCAAGTTCTACAATAAAGCAGTTTAACCCCATGTTGCATTGGTTTCTATTACCATCTTTTGCATTTATTTCATCTTCATCAGCCGTGTGCTACATAGCTTATGTAATTTACTCATTACTGAAACATACTCTATACATATGTAATGCATGCGCTGTCCTGCTCTTTTTTTGTTTTTGTTTGACTTCCTTCAACAATCCTGTTCAGTTAATCACTGATTCTACTTTGATTTTCCTGATTTATGGTTTAATTCTTAGAATTCCTGTTGTCTGTCCTTGTTTATTAGAGCTTTAACTTCTAGTTTGGGTCAAACAGTAATCGTTAATAGTTTGTTTTAACCCTGCCAGATGGGTGGGGGGGGGGTTTAGCATTTAAGGACAGCTCATGCGGTACAAAGTGACAATGCTGGACTACAGTCACAGTGCAGTACCATAAGTGACCCAATTCTGGTTGTTTTTCCTTCAAACATCTGAAGTTGTTTTATACTTTCAGATTCAATTCAGAGTCCAGTGACCTACACAGGACTTGAATTTATCATCATTTACTTGAGACGTTTGGTGTTATGTTGGCACAACACCAACAGCAGTGCATTTGTTTGAGTTAAAATCTAAATCTAAATCCTCCTATAATGCCAAAACTGCCAATGCATTCTGTTGAAACAAAGGGGAAATATGCCTTTTGTCATATGCATTATATTGTTAATTATGAATTATATATTTAGAAAAAAAAGACCCGTCAAACCAAAATTCTGATGTTGACAGCACTTTGGAACCAAGCAGTGTGAAAGAAACCAAATGGATTTCTGTGATTGTCCATACTTTCTTGTACTTGTGTTGTTCACTTTGGTAAACTGACACGTCTTCAATTATCTTATTATGCAAGAAACAATATCAGGTATTTGCAAATGCTATTTGACCCAGATCAGGAATGCTTACCTATATCTCTTGCTTGGCTGCTCAGAGTGTAACTATGAGAAAACCAGTGCTGTGGCTTGTGATAACCCCTTTCTCTCCAGCCACATCAGTACATGCTGTTTGATGGAGGCATGCAACATAGTGTTAATTTTTACTCTTCTCTTTTCAATCAAGGGCCAAACAGTCCAAAATTCCACGGTAATCCCCCACACTTTGTGTTCACACTTCACCCCAGTGTCTTTTTACACAGTATTACCATGTAACTGCACGGTTTTTACATCAAAGATATCAACACAGGAGTTGCAAGTTCAACGTCTTATTTTCTTTGTGTTTTTTTTTCAGGAGTGTTAACTATACCTCTTCACTTTTCTTCCCCAAACAGCAAATCAGAAAGCTGCGTCGGGAGCTGGACGCCTCTCAGGAGAAGGTGGCGACCCTGACGTCTCAGCTGTCTGCCAATGTGAGTCTGTTTATTTCAAAATGTGCCGTCAAAACAGCCGGCTCATTTGCATGATAACCGGCTGTCAGAGAGCTTTTATGTGAAGCGCTGCCTATCGAAGCTCTGGAAGGAATATAAATCTTTAAGACGCCCACTAATTCCTTTTCTTTGTGTTTGAAGCCACCGTGCGTGTATTTAGGCTTTTGCTTGTTTGATTTTTTTGGTGTGTGTTTTTGTGTGCCTGTCCTTAGGTGGGATGTTTTCTTACGCGTGTTTGTGTGTCTGCGGTACAGCGAGGATTGTCTCTTTGCTTTTGTCTCAGCCGGTGGGGTTTTAGTGAGAACAGGAGCCTCTCCACCATTCAACCATGCGGGAAGTACCAAATAGAGATAGACGGGCGCAGAAAGAGAACAGGGAGATGAGGATAAGTGAATCTAGACTCAAGTGCGTCATGCGTGGGTGAAACAGAGTGAGATACAGGGACCTCCAACCCCGCGACGAAATGCTCAGAAGCAGATAGATCGACAACCCCCCTCCTCCCCTTAATGCCAAGTGCCTGATCAAGCGTGGAGGCAGACAGGGTCTTCGCTTCGGTCAGACGCTTTGATCACAAAGTTGTTCAGAGCTGAAACTGAAGGCTAAAGTGCAGGAAAACTTCACGACTGGAAAAAGGGAGACATGCCTTTATAAAAGAGGAGTTATGTAAGGACAGTCAGACAACTTCCAGTTTGTTTTGGTCATGTCAAATTAGTTGATGGTAAATCTCACATAAAGCTTAACTATGCATAGAGTTTCCCATTTGCAGTACAGTCTCAGTGGAATAATTCACCATTCAATACTCTTAAAGGTCCTACATTGTAAAAAGTAAGATTTCCATGTCTTTTTTGTAATATAAAGCAGGTTGAGGTGCTATATAAATACTGTGAAAGTATCAAAACGCTCAATCTACAGAGAAATGCAAATGTTGTAGCCACTGGTAAGCCTTCATTCAGTTATCACCTGTCCGTTGCCGTTATTGGGGCTAATGTTAAGCTATTTAAACACATTTAAAATACACATAAACTAACTTTATACTTTTGTTATAACTTAAATAATATTTGACATGTGGGTGTGCTATTTAAATGCACATGTGACGGAGCTGGGACGAGTACCAAAACTTTTGCTGTTGAGGAATTAGTGATGTGATAATCAATGAGTAATAAGTAGTGAGTAATTGACTACATTTTTCAAGCAACTTGCTTGAAAAAACTTGCAGCTCACACCCACATTTTACAGAATGTGTAACGTTTTAAAACATTGCAGGGAATTCTTACTGTTTCTTTACAGTTCAGTATGGTTACGGTAAAGTAAAAGCCTCTTGATGCCTTATAATTTACAGTATTTGATACTGGTTTCAAAAGCTACTGACAGGATTGTAATCATCCTGCAACAAGTGGAAAGAGATGCTTTAACACTGCAACAATATAAGGCAGAAAAAACATTCAAGAAATAATCAAGCATGGCTGCGTGAAAACAACAATTTACACTTTGCAGGGGCCAAACAATGTGTTGCATATATTTTCAATTTGCCACAGATTTGTGTAGTACATTTATTTAAAGTGAGATATATTCCAAGACACAATCTGAATAAAAGACTGTTTCGCCATACATGTTGTTGATATTCACTGGCCCTTAACAGGGTCACTGAACATCAAAACAGCAGTTGAAACGGCTTCCAGTCTCATGCCTTACTGTGCCATGCCATATGCAAACACCCATATGTGCTTTACAGCTCCCACTCTCACGTTAGAGGCTTGGGATTTTAAAAACAAAAACAAACACTGGCTGTGTTGTGCTAGAGCTGTATCACACTGTAACCACATGACAGCGTGGTGGGTTGCTCGTCTTATCCTTCTGCGTGTGCCTCCGTAGCCCTGACATGCTGTCCACCCACAGCCCAAAACTAGACACTCACTGTGCCGTGTGCAAGACCTGCCAGGGACATCGCTTAGGCTACATGTGCTACAGTAAAATCATGGCTGTATAAGTTGAAAATACAGAAATACTTTGAAGAAAGCAAACAACAATGGGCAAAAGTCAGACCAGGGATTTATTTGCTTGGACCAACGACGAGATGGAGAACTGTTACTGAAAGGTATGTAAGCCTATACCTAATCGATAAGACTAACTGACGTGCATCGTCGTTTCCAAAGATCTCCGTTTGTGCCCGTCCGGACTTCATCATAACACCGCAAATGTCTTCGTTTTAGGGGCTTGAAAAGGTCTCACTAGTGGTGTAGGCGTAAACGTAGCAAAAGATATTTGTTTTTAAACTAAAGCGTAGTAGTGTGGATGTAGCCATTTATGTTCCTGAACCCGTGTATGTGTGAAATACACGCATTTGTACAGGAACCTACACATTGGTAGATGTTTGGCTAAAATAAAAGCTGCATATGATGGTATTTTTACAATGTCATCTTCTCAGGAAGAAGACGGAACAACCTTGCTTTAAAAGGCACTTTGAAACAGTATTTTGAGGATGTCTTGCTTCCTTAATGTGATATTATGTAACACTGGTTTGCTTGCCATTTATTCTTAATACATTACAGTGTTATGTGTTATGGTGTGTATTCTAAAAGGTCATTTCAATTTGTGACCTCAACTTAATGCATATTTGACCATGTAGTTTTAGAAAGGGCGTCAAGCATCCAAATGTCTAATTCATTCATCCTGCAATCCTTCAAGTTTAATCATGAAAATCACCAGAATTGATGATGTCATAATGTTTATTTTAAGGTTAGCGAGAGAGGGTATTTTTTTGGGTGGAAAAGTGGTCTCCGGTGCCGTCATGTTCATTTACAGTGGCTGAATGTGTTTTCATTGGTCGCCTGTCTTTTCATCAGAGAGCAACAGAGGAAATCTTTTAATTAACTGCGTGTTTGTTTTTGGTATTATTTGTTCAAAATGTAGCAGAATGAGTAAAACCAACATCCTGTTAAAAGGGATTAAGAGAAACAAATGCTGCCAAACTGCTGAGGTAAGGTATTGTACCACCTTAAAGCCTGTGAAGGGGATACGCTTTCCTGCCTGGACTGACACTAAATCGGGTTTAAGAGTTCAACCAGGCGCCCCTCCTCCCCTCTCGATCTTCTTCCTCTTTCTACTCAGCCGTCACTGTGTCATTCTAACCTTGTCGCCTCTCCCTTTCTGCTCAGCTATAACTCCCTGTTCTTCTTATTCTTCTTTATCATCCCCTTTCCTCCCTCCCATTCGCCCCCTCCCCTTCATGCCGTAGTGTTTAAAGAAGGTAGCCCAGCAGTAGGTTCTGGCTTAGACCACTGTAGTCGTGACTGTGCGTCGTCCGTCTTCTGCCAACATACAACCCCCTTGAGATGTCATCCGCGTCTTTAGCAGTGGCGTCCGGCTGCACCAACACCAATGACTTCTGCTCGTCCAGTTCACTGGTTTGGCCCACCGTCAACCTCTACCCCAGACCCCAGGATCAGAACGGCGGTCAGAAAAACAGGGGTTCAGGGTGCACGCGTGTCCGCCGGGGCTGGGCCCCAGGAGCAGGACAGATGGTTCGGCCACAGGACACGTTAGAGTCTGATCAGCGCCTCCTTCATGGTGGACAGGTGGGCACGGGGGTGTTGAGACGGAGCTCACAGGTGGAGTTGGAAAGAGATGTGAAGTTGGAGAGACGAGTTGGAACACAGTTGGCATTTCTAAAGGTCAAGACCCTTGCTGATTCAGCCAGGGACACAGAGTGGAAGAGGCAACACAGGGTGCGTGCGTGCGTGCGTGCGTGCGTGCGTGCGTGCGTGCGTGCGTGCGTGCGTGCATGTATTTTGGGTCTAAGAGGTCCACAGTCGTCACAAGGATAGAAAGATGAAGCATTTTTTCCCATTTTGACAGAGCTAAATTGCACATTTGGGAACAAATCCTTGAAAGTCCTTGTATGTGTTATAATGCAAAGGTGTGTGTGTGTGTGTGTGTGTGTGTGTGTGTGTGTGTGTGTGTGGGGGTGTTTTTTTTTTTTTTTGTGTGTTTGTTTTTTTTTGTTTTTTTTTTTTTTTTTTTGTGTGTGTAAAGCAGAGATTGTCTGATCTGTCTGGGCATGCTGCCCACCTCTCTGTGACACACCAGGCCTGACAGGTGTCTCAGGGTCTCTAGCAAAGGATGGGAGGATGAGCTGGCAGAACACACACATATACACACACAGATTTTACAGACTCAGATTTGCACAAGGACACACAACTGTGAACATAAGGCTTGACCAGACATTCAGACATAAACATAAAAAAAAACATAAAAAAAAACATGCACAGATACACACCTTTCAGACACACACACACACACACACAAACCACAGGTTCAGCAGAGCAGATGGCGTGATGTCGTGAAACATTTGCCATCCTTCAGCGTGTCGCCTCTGCATCTTCAGGTGACAGATGATGTCAGGGAGGGCATTAATCTGTGATATCGGCATCATTCTCCCAGTGCTGCTGAGTGTTTTCTTAGTGCTGTTAGTCCATAAAAGACGTTTTTGTAGCAATAAGATGCAACTGTGAAGTTATATACTGTAAAATGCTCTTAACAAACTCCCTGTTATAAATAAAATAAGCCGTTCTGAACATGCTTGGTGTGAACTTGCCCTTGAAATCTGAGAGTGACTCAAAGTGAAGGGCTATGTGTTTTTGTTGTTTTATTAAAAGCTAGATATCCCAGCAGCAGTTCTCTATAAGGTACAGGGAACCTCTTCAGGCAGGCGCAGTAAAAAACTTCAGACTTGGGCGTACAAACGTTCCACACCACATCTCGTTTGCTCCTCAGTCGTCTTTGGCTCAAGCGAAAACTCACTTTAAAGCTATCGTCAACAACCAGCGGACAAACTCATTAATTCTCTGTATAGGCTTTTTCTTCAAGGGAGGACTTTTTTCTTTTTGAAAACATTCATGTATATTGATTTATACATAGTGATATGTTGTGTTTATTGTACTGTACAATTTGACTGAGCTTATTTTACTGTGGATAGGGGTCTTTTTATTTTTTATATTCTAAGAGAATAAAACTTTGAAAAAAAATTGAAATGTGCATGTTTTACCCTTTTATGAAGTTTTTATAGTTTGCCTGTGGAAAAATAAATACTAAAATGACTTAATGGCATGTTACCCTACACTCCTGCAGTAGCTGAAGACTTATTTGTGTCTCTCTGTGTCTGCAGGCTCACCTGGTGGCGGCCTTTGAGAAGAGCCTGAGCAACATGACCTGCCGCCTGCAGAGCCTCACCATGACCGCTGAACAAAAGGTACAAGAGCTTAGTCTGGAATTTGAAATAGACTGTATGTGAACTCCATGGCGAAGGGATTACAGGGAGGAGAAATGAAAAACCAGGCACTGGTTTGACATTGAAATAGTGCAGTGAAACGTAAGAATGTAGAGGTCGGCGGCTGCGGGTTAATGGGATTTTTTTTTATCTTTAGGTTCAGTTCCTGACCCATGTGAAAGGTTTCTAGGGTTTCATGAAGATTTTTCTTATTAAAGTTTTAGATGTTGCCTGAATTTTTCTCTAACTTTTCTACCTAACCTTAACCAAAGGTGTTTGACTTGCTTAAAGTGCAAATCGTTTTGCTTCACAAGGAGGTAAAAAGCCTGGTTTTGCACAGGCTTGCAAGGGCTCAGCATAGTCCATGAACCTAAGGCCCAAAAACCCATGTAAAACCAGTGTATGCTTCAAAAATCCTCCAGCATTTATCTGCTCCCGGGTCTATTTTTCTCCCATTTTCATACAAGTCGACTTTTTGACCGACAGGAGGTTTCAGAAGAGCTTGAATTACGCTGAAACACTGATCACACAGTATTAGCAGCAGCGGCGGTGGCAATATGCTCAAAGATATATCCCTAAGACAAATTATGAATACCCTCTGTTCAAACACCCCCCCCCCCCCACAAAAACACACACACACACACACACACACGCACACACACACACACACACACACACACACACACACGCACACAGAGTGCTGACGAGCCCTGGCAGCTTTTTAATCCTCTATAAATTAAAGCAGACTGGGATCTGGTGGGATGTCTTTGTTAAACAAGGCTGTCCCAACTTTTAATTAAAGCGGAAACCCTATCTGCAGCCCTCAGTGGGTTTTCGGGCATGGCAGAATAGGAGACTCCTTCTATCTGATCGTGTTGGTTCAACAGAGTAGAGCTTTTTTTCTTTTTTATTCCAAGCAGGTGGTGCGGGGGTTTGGGCAAATCCACTGGGAGACTCCTATCTTCTTCAAAAAACCCTCCCCTCATTTTGGTCTCTGATTCCCTTCCACCGAATGCCATGCCAATGCCAAATTTAGGAATTTGTTTCCAGTGACGAAGCTTCGCACATTTGGCCAAACTAATAACAGTTTTTGGTGCGTCATCCTTTTGTTAAACGACTCTCTTGTCTCTCTCTCTCCAGGAGACTGAGTTGGTTGAGTTGAGGGAGACAATAGAGACACTGAAGACCCAGAACACTGACGCTCAGACAGCCATCCAGGTGGCGCTCAACGGCCCTGACCACCTACACAAAGGTAACGAAGAAACCAGCAGGGGCTGTTGGACCAAACTTCTCTTAAATCGTAATGTTTTGAGGGGGCCTTGGATGCCTTAGTGTTTCATGAGTGGAGGCATTTTTAGCCTGATTGGCCCCAAGGGGAATTCAACCCTTAATACTTGAAGTGTTTGTGCTGTGTAGGTCAGTTTTGGAAAGCCATGATTAGTCCTAGAAACAACCAAAATCAGATGTGTCATCAATTTTGATAAATTACCTTTTCAAGTGTCCAACCTCCTCATTCAAGCCAAGTTAACCCCAACATAGCTGAACATTAAAGTTCTAATAAGTTATAACATATACTATTTATGGTCCATTTTTTTTCAGCAAAAGCCATTCATGGTATTTACATTCAGTAATGATCTCTTTGTATAGTTATTTCATATAGTTACTGGTGGAGTGTGGCTACAACTTGCCTTCACATGCTCAAGGGATTCCTATATATTAAACGATCCATGCATGTAACCTGGCTGATTTTATCTAATTGATATCAGCCTCATTGTTTACTGTTCACTCTCTTACAGTTGTATTAAGTGCTAATGCTTACCCAACATTTTCCTCCTGCTGCTTGTTCACAATATGAATTTGCGAGACACAGGCTGTCTTTTATTGTGAAGTAGTCACAGGAAATGCAACACATTTGTAACAGAGGTTGCAATTATTTTTGGGTGACTTCTTTATCAAAATAACGTGAGTTTGTTTGGCTGCGATTGTAGATGCACCCTATTTTCTAAGTAGCTACTCAGCGTGTGTGTTTGCTGAAGTTTTAAGGGGCTTTCACACCTACCTCGTTTGGTCCGGATTTTGGACTTTTCAGTTTGATCCAGGTCGACAGCTGTCTGCTCGGACCACACAGCCGAAATTTGGTCCGACCAAAAGAGGTAGTCTCGGTCTGGATCAAACTGAACCATGGCCCATTTCGTTTCCAGTGTGAATTAATTTTTTGGATGGTTCGGACTTTAGGCTACGTGAGAGAGAGTGACGGTAAATGCGCTCCGAGCAGACAGCTGTCGGCTATTATAGCAGCAAATAAATTGGCAGTTTAATAGTTTAGTTTAATGTACAGTGTAGGATTCAGTTTGTCTCTGAATAAATGCTGCAGCTCCTCAAAACCCAAGTAAAGTTCCTGTGTATTGCTTCTCCACAACGCAACAAAACAAAAAGATCCGCAGCAGTGGACGGGGGAAGCCCGTCTACAAACCAATCAACTACAAGTACCGGGAGACGCGGCTCACGTATATGATGACAACAGGACGTAGTTCTGTCATGTATAGTTCTTTAGTGTGCTTGCATAACTGCAATGTAAAACCAAAACTAACTGGATCTAATGTACAATGTAACAAAAACATAAACCTTGGACTTTCAGGTGTGAAAAGGCAGTTAAACTTCAATATCTGATACCACCAGTAACCATGGGTGTCGCATCGCAACACTTTGGTACATGGATCAGCGTTACGTTGTGTCTCATCCTTTCAGTGCACTAAGGTAGATTCTGTCTGTCACTCCCAGACCTGCGGATTAGACGGCAGCACTCATCAGAAAGCATGTCCAGCATCAACAGCGCAGCCAGTCACTCCAGCATGGGCAGTCTGGGCAAGGACGCCGAAGACAAGAAGAAGAAGAAGAAGAGCTGGGTAGGTGTCATCATTGTGAGACAAAAGCTGCAAAGAAAGGTTGAGTCCAAAAATTGGCAACAACAAAAAAGGAAATCTCAGATGGGGCACAAAATAACAGAAAATATACAAAAATCTGTAAATTACTCACCAACAATTTCACTCTGCTACTTGGGAGTTGAATTGTTAAGTGTTTTCATCTCAAATCTATTCAATCAGTTGCAGCAGACATCATAAAACGCGAGATCTTTACATTTAGTTTTCTAATCATTGTTTAGGAGATATATCATTTTTGTGGATCTAGGATATAAAGCTTATTGTACTGTTGCACCCACTGAAAGAGCTTTGAAATCAACTAGATGCCTGACACGTAAGGGTAGAATGTGTTGAACATCCTGAATATACCTGCATATAGCTCGACCTAAGATTTGCCTTTCCATTCTTTTTCCTTCTTTCATCCCTTGTGAAACTGCTGTTGAGTGAGTCAGCTTGTGAATAATTGGTTGGGCTAATTTCCATCCAGTCATAGCTTGTGTTCAGCTCACCACTTACCTTCACCATCCAAAGTTGTTGTTTTTGTTTGGACACTTTTCCGATTGAAGGCAGAGCATTTTCGTTTTACCGATTTATCTCACAGGTCTTCAGCAAAATCTTAAAATCGCATTCACCTCTTGCTTAACGGGCCATCATATTCCCGTTGCTAGGTTACAGTGCTGAGATGGTATCAGCTGAGTGGCTGAGGTACCATCCAGCGTGAGGGGTCGGGCAGAGGACTTAACCACTGTGCAATTATTGTTTGAGATGCACTTTGAATTTCATATACAGTGACAGCAGCATGGAAATTAGGTTGGAAAGGAGCCAAGTGGCCACTAACATCATGGATACTTAAGTTCAGCTTGAAAGTTGAATCGAGTGGGAAAGTCTGGGCAGAAGAGAAACCCTCTCACCTCCCACAGTACTTTTTTAGAAGGACTCCCTCAGGTACTCAACTGGACTTGGTCAAGTTTCAAGGTCTAGAAAGACTCAAGTCTTCCATAAAGTTCACTTTAACTTCTGTCTCTCTTTGGTGGTCTTAAGTGTCTAGGATGTACTTGTACCTGTTTTGTGGTTCTCTTTCTACTGAGGTCTATATCCACAAATAGCTACAAATCTATGCAAAAAAAAAGCCAATTATCAAAAAATGCACAACTATAAAGCTCTCTCCTCTCTCTCTGTCCCTCCCTCCAAATTTTCTGTCCTTTGCTTCGCTCTACAATAGCAGCTCAGAGTCATGGCTGGAGAGCTGTTATTTTGCTGCAGCCCCCTGAGTCAGCCAGATGACATATTAGAAGTTCCGTCTCAGCCAAAGAGCGCAGAGCCAGAGCCAGTATTCACTCTCTGCTGCAATGCAAAACGCCTGCCCTTGAAATGAAATGCATGCTAGCCCAAAAGTTCACCACTGTGAGTGACACCCTTGCCTGCTATGTTAACTGAGACACTCCCAAAAAAATTCAAGTCAGGCTCATGAATACAAATCAATCCCTTATTTAAGCATCAATTAATTATTCATTTGCATAAATCCTGCCTTGGTGCACACACGAGTGGAGACACTGATAGAGTTGACCTGAGGTTACTGAGAAGGGAGTAAAGAGAGAGCAGGAAAGCATCAGGTCATGATAGGTAGATAAGGCAAGGACTTTATGCCAGCAAGCATCTGACTTGCTCAAGCAGCCTAAAGCAGGACACAGACCTCCCTGTGGAAGGTGTCAAAAATGTCCCCACAGAGGACATTTTTTAGCACAGTCATAACTGCAAACACGAGTGAACATCAGGACTGTCCATAGAAGGCTCAACCTTTTAAGACTAAGATGACATGACGTGTGTTAAAATCTGCCAGAATGATATATGTTGTTCATTTTCTATAGCTGCTTCTCCTGCTCAGGGTAGCAGGGGGCCTGGAGCCTCTCCCAAAATGCACTGGGCGGTTTAAATGTTTAAAGTGTATTAACGTGTACTTATATTTAATGAATGTGCTGTTTGTTTGTTCTGTTTAGCATGATTTGGGTCCTGTTGATTTCATGCAACGTCTTGTACTACATGCTTATAACCGTGTAAGCTTGTCTGGTGCCACATACTGTACTTATAGTGCAGGTCTTGTACACAAAATGCACTAATAACCCATATGGAAAACACGTTTTCTTAGCATGGGAACCTACTCATATCTTTGCCTGGTTGTGGACACCCATGTTAAAAATCAGATCAACATGGCTGTGTATATCTCAATCAGATAACAGGATAATACATTGGGATGCTTTGAATGTAGTCATTATAGAAATCATCTTCGTTATCATCAACCTCGCAACAGCACTACATGTATTTGCTTAGAACAAAGTGATCAGTAACGAGCGTGTGTTTGCGTGGCTTAACGTTGGGTGTGTTCTGCGTCTTCAGGTGGCTGATACCATCCCGGCTCAGGTCAGTGGCTCCCGGAGTGTCTTCCGTGTGTGTGCTGTGCTTATTCCCCATCCTCCCTATCCTTTCCTCTCTTTGCTCCTTCATCCGTTTCTGCTTTTTTTCTCCCCTCTCAGAGCAATTTCTTCTTTCCCTTTTCTGGAAACGTCGGCATGGATACGGCAATCCTCCCCTTGTTCCTCCCTCCATCTTTTCCTCCTCCCTTGTTCATTTTGATTGCCTGTTCAGCCTTCATTTTTAGGGTCATTAAAAAGCCTGGTCCCCCCCCCATTTCCATCTCTACTTACGGCCTTGCTTTTTGCCTCCCTCTTTACCTTTTTAACCAGACAGTGACCATGTGCTTGGAAACAACACACAGTGACTTCCTGATCTGGCAGGATGTGATGTCACCAGAGCTTATCTGTTGGGAACTGACATGATGTGATTGAAGAGGTTAACGGATGGCAATATTGACGTCTTCGCCTCTGTATATTTGTGTTATCTGTCTTGCAGTTGCGCAGCTCCTTCAAGCAGGCGTTCAGCAAGAAGAAAACCAAATCCCAGTCCCACGACGAGATGGAGGAGATGACCGACTCGCTGCCATCATCGCCCAAACTGCAGCACGACAACCGGCAAGGCAGCATCGCCACGCTGCATTCTTCGCCCTCCACCACAGAGTGAGTTTTTACACACATACATACAGTTAAATCTACACACAGGTACTTCTCTCCCCTTGTACATACTTGCATATAGCATTGCACAACAAAGTCTTGCACAACAGTAGTTCTTTTTTTGTTTTCACAAATGTCTGTTAATCCTTACCACAGCTTTCTTTTACCTCTTTTCCGACCTCTCTGTTCATCCTTTTCTTTAACGTCTCTCCTGCTCTAGCAAGTGCGTTTGCGATAGCAAGTCCTCTCCCATTTGGACGCCAAAGAAAAGGCAAAACGGTCATGTGGTCTACAAGCACAGATCTCGGTAATAGGCACTGTGTGGCACGCTCCCAGGGGAGTGTGTGTGCAGTGGGGTGTGTTTGTGTGACTTTATTCTGCATCTTAGTGCCGTAAACACCTCGGCATGTCGGAGGTGATGATCTCTCTGGTTCACAAACTGAACCAGGACCTCTGAAGTGTCCGGTTGTAGCAGTAGGCTGAATAAAGGGTGAAAAGGACAAGCACATACCAGAACGAATTGGCCTCTATGTCACTGCAAAAGGGACATGTGACCATGTTGCCAACTAGCAACAAGCATGTACTGTGCACATCTGCTTTGTGCTGTGTGGCAGCTGGTAAGATAATTTCCTTTTTTAAGAAGCAGAGCATGTAGACGTGTCAGTTATGGAATTTCACACATGTGACACATTCTTGTCGTGTTTTTGACATAGCAAAATAGCATTGCATCTAACTCTAGTTATGTATCGGATCTCTGCCTGTTTATTATGCAAATAACTGAATCATGATGAAAGGGCTACTACCACAGCACCAACATTTATTCTATAGTTGTTTACTGTGTGATCAATGCATTGTAAGTCAATGGGGTGGATTGTAAATGGGGGTGGATTCGCTGTCCCAAATGTCCCAGTTTCCCCATTCCCTTCCATGTACCTGCCTGTGCGGTTTTCACCACTGACTCCAGCTCCCCTCTGAACTTCAGCTCTCTTGTTTCCTTTCAGTGTGTATTTTTTCTCTTTAAGATTGTGTGTGTGTTTGGTGACCCCCCCCCTCCTCCTCCCTGTGTGTAACCCCGGTTGCAGGCTATGCGAATGCACCGAAGCCGAGGCGGAGACCATCCTCCAGCTGAAGAACGAGCTGAGGGAGAAAGAGCTCAAGCTGACGGACATCCGCCTGGAGGCGCTCAGCTCCGCCCACCACCTGGACCAGATCCGAGAGGCCATGAACCGCATGCAGGTGTGGTTACACTCTCTGGCTGAGTGCAGGTCAAGTGCCTGCTGACTGACCTGTGGGCGTCAATTTAAGCTTGAAAAGGTCAAACTGGAACCAAATTGCCCATTTGTCAGGAGGTCATGGTAGTAAAGAACTCAAATCTGAATAGCACTTCTGCCAAACATGAAGGATTCATCAGTCATGTTTATACCTGTCTTCTTAGTAGGGCTGTCCCCTCTTAGTCGATTAGTCACGTTTTATGCTTTTTGTCATGCTGAAAACTTTTTGCCAAATAACTTAAGAGCACATCTCTGGTAAGCAGAACATTTAAAGTGGTGCTTTTGCACAATTCTTGCTGGAGAAACTCAGTTCTCCAGACCTCTCGATTAAATCAACTAATCAATTAGTCGACAGAATCGAATGAGTGTTAGTCAACTAAGAATTTCTTTAATCGATGTCAGCCCTACTTCTTAGGCCATATCAAGAGGCATCTCATGGAGAAAAAGTATTGCAAGGAAACATAAAACTAGGAGAACATAGGATACTGTGGCTTTCCAGCTATCACAAGTTACACTGAGCCAGCATGCTGTATCCCCTCCAAAACTGGCAATTAATTAATTACTTACTTTACTACAATTGCCCATGAAGCGGGATAAAAAGATACAAAGTGATGTTTTTCTCCCTGCAAATACACTTATCTGATTTATTTATATAATTCCCATTGATGTATTGCAATGAGACACCACCCATCAGTTTAAAGTATAATGTTCAAAGGTGCTGCGTTATTTCATATTCCTAAAAGGAGCATATGTTCAAAGAATATCACCATAAATGTCTCAATTAAGTGGATCTTTGTGGATGTGGATGGCCTCGTCTGTAGAAGCCTATAGTCTCGGCTCAGATCTGGGGGATCATGTCAGGCTCCTTATCTGAGACTTAACCTTCAGTACAAAAAGAGCCTTAAATATCAAAAAGCTGCTTACAGCCCATAATTCCAATAATACTGATTCAGAATAACAACAGTGGCCAGCCTGAATGCAGGAGAATGGCTGTCTGCTGTTTGTCTCATTTTCTTTTTTTTTTTTTATTAACAGTTTTTTTTTTAACAACATACAAAACATACAGTTCGCTACATGAACATCATCACCACCCACCCAGACAAAAATCAAGAAAAGATGACACAGTAACTACAGTATTTAATACCATTCAACAAAATAGTATCAAAATAGACGATAAGCCATAAACCAAATAAACATATGTATTTATATGTATGAATGACGACACCATAAGCCCATCATACACGTCTCTCCCCAGCACAAAGCTTCTCAGGAGTCCTCCAGAAAGTTCAGGTACTGTCCCCATTTTCTAGTATAGACATCCAATCTGGCAAACCGTTTACATGACATTTTGAACGGAACTTTGAATGGGGCACCGCCACCGTAGCTATCTTACAAGCCCACTTCCTGTTAATAATTTTCATTCTTTTGTCACTAAACAGAATGAGATCGAGGCGCTGAAAGCAGAGAACGATCGCCTCAAGTCCAGCGGTAACGCAACACCAACAGCCACGCCCGTCAAGACGGCCCGCCCGCCCTCCGAGACCTCCAGCACGTCTTCGTCCTCCTCCCGTCAGTCCTTGGGGCTGTCGCTCAACAACCTCAACATCACGGACACCATCATGTCAGGTCAGTTCAGTGTCAGCTGTGGTGTCTGCGGCGCATCTGTCGGATGTGTTTGTGTACGTCAGCGTCAGCAGTCGCCAGGTGTTTCTGAGAATTGAGAGCAGGAAGTGTGAGAGTGGGAGAAGTGAGTGAAATAGACTTTATGGGCCCTATCTTACACTCAGCGCAATTGCCTTTGTACACCGACGCATGTATCATTCCTATTTTGCAACCGACGCACAGCGGAATTTTCCCTCCACAGACGCACATTGGTAAATTAGGGAATGTATTTGCGCTCCCGGGGGCGGTTCAGCGAAAAGAGGAGGCGTGTTCCGGCGCAAACGTTCCCTGATGCTATTTTGCAGTTTGGGAAAACAATTCCGCCACTGACCAGGAAAAACCTGGTCTAAAGTCAGTGTCTAAAGTCAGTGGCGCTAGTCTAAAGTCAGTAGCGCGTTATTCAGATGCTATTTTAGGGGCGCATGCTTGGCCATAATGTAGGTGTGCACAACGCGCATACGCTTCTCTCATCTAAACGTACGCATCAGTTCCCATTTTTGCATACCATACATAATTACAAAGAAAAATATTACTGAAAATGTGCTTCAGGTGTTTGGATAGGTCAAGAGGCACATTACAGCATTCTTTGTGGCTTGTTGTGTTTTACACAACATTTCCATAAATCATGGATGTGTTGATGACATAAATGAGGACATATTGGAGGAATTTAGGAGACATGATGTTGAACTACGGTGGGATTGGACACTCGGGCGGAATCTGGTCCGGGAGTGGCAATGCGCAATGCGCTCCTGGTGGAGCTTGTGGACAGAGATGGAGTGGGGGGAGGAGGAAGGGGCACAACAGGAGCAGGTGGTGCGTTTGGAGCCTCCATGGCTGCAGCAATCCTCTCCAGACTTGAGGAGATGCGCCCGAGAGGCCGCAGCAACATCACCACCCGGCCAAGACGGGCATTTATTACTTTGCCGCATCTCGGACAGCTCCCGCTGGCGTGCGCCAGGCAAATCCGCTGTCATAATAGCAATCCGCCACGGAACAAGCGCGCCTGCTCTTAAAGGCAATGTGAGATGACGCTCTGATTAGTTATTTATTATTTTTAGATTTGCGTCGGGTACAAGAGTAATTTATCCTGCCAGTATAATACCAACAGCGCCCGAGATCCGCCCACAAAGCTACTTGCGTTTTGCGTTTCATACTTGCGTTTCAGATCGTTAAAATAGGGCCCTATGTCTTCACTAGGGGTGAAAAATCGTATGTATCGTGATTTTATATTCTTTTTTCTTTTATTTTCCCTAGAATCAATATTTTTTATGTATTTATTTTTTACTAATGATTCACCTATATATTTCCTGTTTATACTGTACTGCTGACGGCGACTACATCATATTCGTTTCCAGCAAAACAGAGCGAAAGCAGAAAATGCCGAAAATCCATGTTATGTACTTCTTTACAAATGAAATAAAAGTCAGACTGACTGACTGACTGACTGACAAGTGATGTGCATCCATCGAATCGCAATACTTCTAGAATCGCAATAAATGAAAATCGCATTACAAATTGGCACCCATGTATTGTGAAAGAATCGACTCGTCCCAGCCCTAGTCTTTACAAACCAAGAATAATGCATCTCAGAATGCTTTCAACTGCCAATAAGGACTGAGTATTCAACATAATACCCCCCAGAAATACTTTTTAGTTTTTAGAAGAACAAGCTGGTGAAAACCTTTTGCAGGTGTATGAAGCTATTAAGAATTAAACCTTCAAGTATGGCATTGTCAGTGCCATGTTCTTCTCTTTAGTTAAGCCGTAGGACACACTTTATGGTCTGCAGCAGCTCTCAGGGCAGACAGTTTTTTTTTTCTTCTTCTGTGGCATCAAGTTGGATTAGCTCTATCCACACTTGCCTCAATAAATGTGAGAGAATTGTGTTTGCGGAGAGAAGTGATTCAGAGGAGCCGCATGAAATGATGAAATAGCTGCTCTCTCTACTGCGAGGGCTGGCGACACACACACGCACACACACACACACACACACACACACACACACGCTGAAAATCTCTCCAGGCCTGAAGAAGTGAAAGAGTTTTGTCCCTCTCACTTGTCCTGTAATTAACATAGAAGGCGCAGCTCTCTCCGAGGACTCGGGCCCTCATTAATTGATGGAGGGATGAGCCGAGAGCGTTGACGCGTGGGAAGACGAGTGGGCCAACGGGCCGTTATCACCCCAACACAGAGCCCTCAGCTAAGGGAAGCCAGCCGAATGCAAAGTACCTTCTTCCCTCTCCAAAATGGAGTCTGGGAAAAGGAGAATGAAGAGAGACTCATGGTGGAGTTGTTAGCAGTGTGGCTGTGGTCAAAGGTTAAAGGTGGCGTGAAACAAATAAGTCAAACTTCTATTTGCTGCAGTTTTGTATTGTTTGTTATTTAGCACTCTGGAGTATTAGTCCCTAATAGTTAAAGCTGTTTGTACATTAACAATGGATCACATGAGTACTTGTACGTAAAAGCTGTCGCTTGCTGTGACAAAACCACAGAGAATTATCACCTGCCACTGTAGTTCCTCTCAGCTCCACAGAGCGTTGTGGTATCTTTCAGCTCATAGTTTGGTTTTCTGGCCTGTGACTTACTGTTACGGGTCACTCTCGCAGCCTTTATGGCTTTGTTTGTGGTAACAGTAGGCACAAGTTTTCAGAGAAAAATCTCTAAAAACCCACTTTCCACTACCTGTCCAGCACTAAACAACAGACAGACAAAGTTCGTGGCCACCTAGTAAACACAGGAGCATTTGGCTAACTAAATAGCCACATATGTTTTCCCAGAAGTTGGTGAAGACCAAAAATATTGCTAAAGGAGAGTGAATATTGGACTTACATTCTCCAGGTTGCCAGAAACATGACTCCACTTACGATCAATCAATCAGTTGACACTCAAAATCATTTTGCATCCTTAGACAGACAGCATGCGTCGGTCATCCGACGGTTGGGCAAAAACGCACGTCTTTCCATTCATTTTGAATGGGGGCAGTGTGTTTAGGCTGCGGCGGGGTTTGCTGCAGGGGGGACACTTAAAAAGAACGCAAAAAGTTGAGACCGACCGGAGAAATGCAACCCCACGTCACGCTGCGGTGGCCAATCCTGTAACGATCAGACTTATCAGAGTGTTTGGAAATCTGGTTTGAGGCGGTGTGAGAATCCCGTTCAGTAAACGGGAAACATCACTGCCTCTATCGCTACCACAGGAAAGTTTTAAAACACTATGAGGGTAAAAAACGAAACACAAGCACTGAACTGCCCGGGAGTTTGTGTAACGGCTGAATGTTTCCTACAACAACAAAGCACTCGCTATGTCTCGCGCGTCTCTTGTCTTTCTCTCTTTCCTGTTAAATAAAGCTGCCTTCAAGTGCAGTCGGAAACTTCGAAATCTATAAACAATCTGATGGAAAACAGTAATTGTGAAATACAAAGTCTACTTGTGCTTTGTTGGGGGGTTAAAGAACACAAATAGTCCGTTTCAGTGACCCTCCTCCAAATCGCCGGATCGCTTTTTTTGGTCTGAATACCCCGTTAGGCAGTGCCATTCAAGTACTTTACACACCAGTTGAACATAAAGTTACACACATGACCCTTTTCATAGACATACAAGACACATCAAACAGTCATGACTATTATGCATCCTCTGGATTCAGATCTCAGTTAGCAGCATACTGAATCTGGTTTAGCAACAGGATAGACTGACGTATAAAAGAATTCTCTTTAGCCTGTTGCATTTAAATGGAGGGACTCTAAGTCGCCTATTGGAGGGCTGATTGTTGCTTCAAGGTGATGTTAGTGTCTACTTCTTCACACACATTGTCAGGTTGATGAAAATCATAATTGATATTTTTTTCATTCGAACAGCTGTGTGTGATTTTGTCCCACTGCTGTCACAGTCCCCATCCTCCTACTGACTAAAAACCTCCAATACTGTACACCTCTTCCTTTTGAATGATTTTCCATCTTGACTTATTCTTCTAAAATTGTTCCTTAGATTGTTTTCTATTTAATTTCCTAGTCCTTACATTATCATTCTGTGCACTCACTAGAAAACTCTCTGTATGAAAACATTGATTAGATGTAAAAGTAATTATCGCATGAAAGAAACCCATTAGCTATCTTTTGCTTTGGAGTCTGTTTGTCCATTTCCAGCTCTAATTTGCCAGCAGGCAGAGTGAGAGTTTGTTTATAATGAATCATGGCTCTGATGGATTAAATTGTTTTCCTAACAGAAACTTCTGTTTTCAGATATTCTGCTAGATGACGGCTACGAGGGCAATCTACGCAAAGAGGGCCGGAGTGTGCGAATAGTGGTTACCATCAACAGTGGGCCATACAGCACCAAGGTCAGTGGCTAAAGAGTTAAACTTTATTAATATTTTCCTCCAGCTAAAACCACTGTGGTTTTATTTGATCTGACTCCTGTTGTTTTGATCAATTTGAAAACTCTTCAGGGTACACAAAGCCATGCGTACCTGATTGGGTCTATAGGTGTGAGTGGGAAAACCAAGTGGGATGTTCTGGATGGAGTCATCAGACGCCTCTTCAAGGTAAAAACACACCATTGCTCAGAGGTTCAGGTCTGTTACTTAGGCACGTAATAGACACTTTGACTTGTCATAGCAGGAAAGACACACATATTTTATGGTAGTTGAATAGTGGAAGTATAGGCATCAGGCACACAAAACGGTGTATATTACATTGTTGTATAGCTGTAAGAAACTTAAGGTGTGGACACACAGGGCCGACGGCCGACCGTTGACAGAAAAGCCAGTCGAAATGATCAGTCTCCCCGTATTGGTCCAAAAAGTGCCACAGAACACACCAAAAAGACGAGACGAGATGTAATACATCTCTATAACAGCAGGCGGCGCTAATCTGTATTGTTGCCCAAGAAATGAAAACCGGCAGCTGATTGAACGAACGCGTCACATGGGTTTGTTTTCTCCGGAAATTCAAAGCCAGACTGTCATGGCGGCCATTCAGAATACGATCTCATATTGTACTAAAATAGTTCACTGAAACGTGTTTCTGAAAACATTTTAAGCGAGAAATAGACCATGCAGTTGCTGAATCTGTCTTCATTTCAACTCAACAAAGGTCAGTTTAAAAGATTTTCATCAGATTTTGAGAGACTCTAGTCACCTTATTCCGCTCCCCATTTCCGGGTGAGTCCCGACTGCCCTGCCGCCGAGCGAACATGTCAGGTCGGCAAAAATGAATGCCGACAGCCCCCCAGACGGACGACGGCACGGGACACACTGAACACATTCGAATCACCGACCTCGCAAGACTGTCCAACGGCCGATAATCGGCCCTGTGTGTCAGCACCTTTAGAGTAAATTAAACCAGGGACCTGCTAATCAGCTGGATACTTTTGCAAATAATTAATGCCTATTCTGAGGTGTTTAACAGGAATTGCTGGACATTCATTTTAAATACAAATGCTTTTTGGGATAAAGCTAATTGAAAAAACTGAGTAATGCATGTGCTCTTATTACAAATGCTATATCCATCCAGCCACACAGAGGCCCATATTAATTAAAGGCATTTTATTCCACTTGATTGCCTGGATTTGGATTTTGTATGCCACCTCCGTCCATTGGATGTAGCTATACTTTTTCGTCTTTAGAATAGCCTTATCGTAAGTTATCTTACGAATGATATACCTACAGATAATTTGATAAATGTGTGACAGATGCATCGGAGGAAACCACGAGTTGGACAAAAATGATAAAAGCACTGTCTCTCCTACTGCTTGTATTTTCTCTTTTTTTCAGTGTTTTCATCAGGTATATAAAATTACAGAAACTATACATTATAAAACAACCGTTTTGTTTGTGTAAGATCCACAGACGAACACAACAACTGTCCATTTTAAAATATGTTGGACAACAAGAATCCCAGGCTATATTTAAACATGACCAATAGTGCAGATCTTAGTTTGAACTCCTCCCTCCCTGCAGGAGTATGTGTTTCGGGTGGACCCTCTGACCAGTCTGGGTCTCAGCTCAGACAGCATCGTCTGCTACAGGATGGGCGACGTGGTTCGCTCCCACACCTCCGAAGTGCCTGAGCTGCTGCCCTGCGGCTACCTGGTGGGCGATAACAACATCATTAAGGTCAACCTCAAAGGTATGGCAGCAAGGAAACGTTTCTATTTCAGGATTACAGCTGATGTAGGAACACGCTTTGGATTCTTAAGGATAGTGTTTTGGAATAGAGAAATACATGTTAACTTGAACTGCAGTCTAACAGCACATATAACTACATTCATATCCTTCTTTTCCTTCTATCCATCCTATTCGCTCCCTCCTTCCTCCCTTCCTCTGTAGGTGTGAGGGAGAACAGTATAGACAGCCTGGTGTTCGACACGCTGATTCCGAAGCCCATCATCCAGCGGTACCTCAACCTGTTGATGGAGCATCGCCGTATCATCCTCTCAGGACCCAGCGGCACTGGTAAATCCTTCATGGCTGCCAAGCTGGCCGAGTACATCATTTCCCAGATGGGGCAGCAGGTGACCGAGCACAACGTTGCCAGTTTCAACGTCGACCAGAATTCCAGCAAGGTAGGAAGAGGAATTGATACGTTCTTTGAATTTGAATTTCTGGTGTGTTCACTCTCACCCAGTCTGCCTTATCTACAGTATTGCTTCTTCATTAGTGATGGCTACATCTCCCAGAATGCCTTTCAGCATCCTAGAGAAGATTGTCATGATGTGTGGATGTATAAGCAGATATTTTTCTTTTTTTTCTTAAATTGTAAAAAGTGACAACCAGCTCACCAGACAACACACATTTTAACAGATCTTCAAAGATGTACACCTGATTGCATTCATAGACCGTATAAAAAAGAATTGGAAGTAGCCATCATAATGTCACCCATTGGTTTGTGGACTACTATTTTGAAGCCTCAAGTTTGGCATTTTGGCTGTCGCCATCTTGTTTTTTTGGAGCCAGAACTGACCATATTTGGATGAGACGTTGGAGCTGGGGCAGATTGTTAAGCTAAACGCTAAGTAACCAGCTAGCGCTAACTGTGATATTAATTAGGATGCTAGTGAAAAACAAGGCTTAAAACAACATGTAGTATACTTACTGGAAAAAATTAACAGCTGACTCCTTGAAACCGAATGCTGAACAAAATATTTTTAAGTTGTGTGATTCTACAACCTTACATTTTCCTCTGATGTTTTTCATCATCCTCCAGCATAAGAAAAATATACTATTATTTAAATATTGGGCTCCAGAATGTGACATGGATCACCAGCTGCTGTTTTTTAGACATTGTAATTTTACCCATTTGTAGTTGTATTGCATCTAGTCTTGCTTTGCCAGACCTTCCTCCACAGCGCTGCAGGGGGTCTGGCTAGTCCCCACAGCATTCTGGGATGGGAGAAAAACGTGCTCTGGTTTATTGGCATTTCTTTAAATCAATCACAAGCGCCACAAGCGGACAGAGCCATGGTGCTGCTGCAAAAGAGCCTTGGGAGGCAACATGTTTTGGTGGAACATGTGTACGTTCAAAAGTTGTTTTAGTCTCAGATTGGACAGATACCCTGCAAACATTTGAGGTGCAGTTAACCATAGTCCTCATAAATCCACTGGAGTTTAGAATTCCAACACAAAGAAAGCGCAAGGTGACAGACATCCGGACAAATAGAGTGTCATCCGGCGGAATTTCTGGCGGCAACAGAGCAATCCCGGAAGTGGAACGTCGTGGATATACAGTAGACTATATTGCATCCGAATGAAAACCTGTGTGTTGATGCTTTCTTCCCCAGGACCTACGTCAGTACCTTTCCACCCTGGCAGAACAGTGCAGCTCTGAGGAGACGGACACAGAGCTCCCCACTGTGGTGATCCTGGACAACCTCCACCACATCGGCTCCCTCAGTGACATATTCAATGGCTTCCTCAACTGCAAGTACCACAAATGGTGAGTCAGAAATTGCATCATATGAAAAAGTCGAGTCAAGTCAAATTTGAGTGAAGCACGTTGATTGTGACTGTGTTTGTCTCTATCCAGCCCTTATGTTATTGGGACCATGAACCAGGGAGTGTCCTCCTCTCCTAACCTCGAGCTACACCACAACTTCAGGTTTGTGACATACACTTTAACCACAACCTTACTTATATAGAAATGTCACTGTTTGATACGGTCTCTCAACATATTATGGCGTTGGTGATTTCTATAAGGTACTCATCATATTGTAATATATGTAATTTGTACACGTTACTGGTTCCACAGAGAAATTAATTTTATTCTTATTTGATTTGCATCATTTCACCTGTCAGATAATGTGTTTGATTTCAGTCCTCCGACAACATGTTATTTTTCACTCACTGTAAACTAAAGGCATTCTTCCACAGGGGAGTGCTGTAATTATATCGCTTTGATAATTAGCCTCGTTAAATGGAAATAAATTACACCATAATGTAAGTTCTGAGTGAGGATCCTTTCTGCTTGGCATGTCTGACTAGCTGATGATTTGGCAAATATAAAGTCATTTGGGAAAGCTTATCATGGGCCAGACATGAATTTATTATGAATATATGTATATTATGGTGAAGTGAAATAAGCCCAAATCTCTGAGCTGCTTTGATGAGAAATGTGGTTTAGTGTTGAGTTGTGTGTATTAGCTCCCTGCTATCGGTTTCACCATTGGCCTGTCCTGTCGTAGGTGGGTGCTGTGCACCAACCATACCGAGCCGGTCAAAGGTTTCCTGGGCCGCTTCCTGCGGCGGAAGCTGATAGAGACGGAGATCGATAAGAACATGCGCAGCAACGACCTTATTAAGATCATCGACTGGATCCCCAAGACCTGGCAGCACCTCAACGGCTTCCTGGAGGCACACAGCTCCTCCGATGTCACCATAGGTCAGACACGCACGCACACACGCACACTCACTCACTCTCTCTCTCTCTCTCTCTCACTTGTGTCCGTACCGTTAAACCAATACCGAAGCCAGTATGGTGCAGTGTTAATTTTGTCAGCATTGTTTTTAATTTAGTCTTAGTCCTATCCATGTCCTTCTTAGTTTTTTATCATATTTAGGAAGGTGACGGAATATAAAGAGAGATTTGGGTGAAGTACTGAACACACAAATATTAAGTCTTTGATTTTTAGTCAATGAGTCACAAAGGATAAAGCCTGACATCCTGTGCTATCTCCGCTATCTATTTTGCAAGGGCACCGTCACTGCATCTGGGGCTTAGCGCTGCCCAGGACAGTTGTGATTGGGTTAACGAAATACAAACAAGCCAGAGTGTTTTCCCCTATCCCAGAATAGATAAACCTTTTTAAGCCTGACTTTCCCCTCACATTTAAATCTTCCAACTGGCATACTCAGTAGCATTATTTATATAGTAGTTGTTTATTGCTTTGTTATTCTGTTTGGTCTTTGTTGTGCATCTGTTTTTATCTTTTACTATTTGTTCATGTAAGGTGTCCTTAAGTATCGAGAAAGGCGCCCACAAATAAAATGTATTATTATTATTATTATGTATAAGCAGTGTAGACAGACCATACTTCAGCGACACAGCACTGTGGAGATCTGGCAATGCAAGACTATTAGTGAATGAAACATGAAATATTGCTTGAATTAAAAGTGTAAGTGTAAAGGTACGTGCCCACATACGCATTGTTTTCACGGATGGGATCGCCCCACTTCCCAGCATTGCACGCTAGTGGGCTTGCCACCAGTTTCTTTTCAATGACCACTGACAAGCAAAGAAAACAGTTTACACCCTCCTACGACTGCGATGGCTGCAGCTGATTGGACAAGCGCGTCACATGGGGCTGGCTGCTTCCAGATTTCAAAACTGACCATAATGGCAGCTCGTTCGTAATACGATCTCTTATTTTACGAAAATAGTTCACCGAAACGTGTTTCTGAAAATATTTTATGCGAGAAATAGGCTATGCAGTTGCTGAATCTGTCTTCGTTTTAGTTCAACAAAGGTCAGTTTTATAGATTTTCGTCCGCTTTTGAGAGGCATTGAGCCGAGCCGGCCGCTCCTCATTTGCATAAAGTTGGCTGGATTCAACTTTATGCAATAAAGTGTCTTTGGTCTTTCCACCTTCTATTCCACAAACACTTATCACCTAGGCTCTTTTGTCCCTACAGGCCCCCGTCTCTTCCTGTCATGTCCCATGGATGTAGAAGGCTCTCGGGTTTGGTTCACTGACCTGTGGAACTACTCCCTGGTGCCCTACCTGCTGGAGGCTGTCAGGGAAGGGCTGCAGGTACGTCCTGGCAACACTGGACATCCACTCTCTGGATCACCAGCCTCAGTGGCGACTACAATTTAAACCTCCAGGACAAAAGTTCTTTTACCACTCATGGTGGTGGAAAGTAACTAAGTGCATTCACTCGACTACTGTAGTGAAGTACAATTTAGAGGTATTTGTACTTCATATAATAGTGCGTTCTTTTTGTCCACCGAAGTTGTTTTACGAGTCGTTTTCCGGAGTTACGACCTGGAAGTTGCAAAAAGAACGCCCCCGAGGTCGTATTTACGACTCGTCAAGTCGTCTGAACTCAGAGGACCCCGAGCTCACTTTCAAAGATGGCTACGTCGTGCATCACACGTAGTAAACATTGTGGTTATCTACAATTTTAAGCACTTTTGTCTTTGTTGTAACCAAATGAAGAAGTCGTACACATAGCGCTGTATACTGCTACCTATAGGCATGTCGCTACAGTCTTATTAGGAGTTAAATACCGCCTGATTAGTTATTTTGTAACTTGTGCAGCTGAAATTGGCTAGAGACGCTCGGTTGCTATATGACAACAATGGCTTTAAGCCGAGTCTTGAGCAGAAAGCAGAGCAGTAGCCCGCCCATTTGAAACTCTGTACGCGGCCTAAAAAACTTACACTACCACTACATTTCAGAAGGAAATATTGCACTTTTCACAATTTATTTGACAGCTGTAGTTAGGGGGGTCATTCTACATGAGTACTTTTACTGTTGATACTTTAAGTACATTTAGTGACCAATACTTCTGTACTTTTAAAGTCGGCCTTTTTCTTCATGCACCAGTCTGTGACTGGCACAGCTGGTTAAACAATGCGAGACAAGTAATGGAACTGAGAAGATAATGATAGTCACCACACTCTCTGATTTTTATGACACTGCACATCACAAGAGGCACATATATGAATGACAATAGCAGGTTAGTTTGGACTCCTTTATTTTTCCCTGTACGCATAACACTGTTGCTGGTGATTGGGGGTGCACCTTTATAGAAATATCAGAATCAGATTCAGAAAATAAATCCATTTTCTCCCTGTCAAATTCAGGCACCGATGTAGGGTTCGGATATTTTCCATTTGGTCATTTCCAGTCCTCATTCATACCTCCTCTCCCTCTTTGTCACACCTGCAGCTATACGGCAAGAGAACAGCATGGGAGGATCCATCCAAGTGGGTGAACGACACGTATCCATGGAACGCCGCCTCGCTGCAGCAGGACGGCCAGTCACTGCTCCAACTGAGGCCGGAGGACGTGGGATACGACGGCTACAGCTCATCCAAGGAGGGAGCCTCGTCCAAGCAGGTGTCTCAGAGTGACACAGAGGGAGACCCGCTGGTGAGGAAGACATACACAAAACAACTGTAGTGATTATTCTGTTCAGGAGTTTCTGGTTTATGTATAGCATTTAAGACACGTAACAACATTAGAGAAGATGAAAGGACTATATACACATGGAAGGACTTAAAAGTGAATTACAATAACTCCAATGTAAGATATCAAACAGTAAGGGAGAAATCTGAGCTAAGTGATGTTATCATTCAAAAGATAGGAACAGAAAAGAGCGTGCTATGGAGATAAGCGCCTCCCCCACAAATGAACCCTAACCCAACCAGATGATTAAATTCAATAGATCAAATATACAGTACTATGCAAGTCTTAGGCAGGTGTGGAAAAATGCTGTAAACTAAGAATGCTTTCAAAAATATAAATAATGATTGTTTATTTTTATCAATTTACAAAATGCAAAGTGAGCGACCAAAAAAACATCTAAATCACATCAATATTTTGTGTTACTACCCTTTGCCTTCAAACAAACATCAATTCTTATAGGTACACTTGCAAAAAGTCAGGGAACGTTGAGGATCGTAGACTCAGTGGTCGGCCAAGATGAAAAACACATCAAGCTTATTTCCCTTTGAAATCGGAAGATGTCCAGCAGTGCTATCAACTCAGAACTGGCAGAAACCAGTGGGACCCAGGTACACCCATCTACTGTCCAGAGAAGTCTGGCCAGAAGTGGTCTTCATGGAAGAGTTGCAGCCAAAAAGCCATACCTCTGACATTGAAACAAGGCCAAGCAACTCAACTGTACACGAAAACATAGGAACTGGGGTGCAGAAAAATGGCAGCAGGTGCTCTGGACTGATGAGTCAAAAATTTTAATATTTGGCTGTAGCAGAAGGCAGGTTGTTGGCCGAAGGGCTGTAGAGCGGTACAATAATGAGTGTCTGCAGGCAACAGTCAAGCATGGTGGAGGTTCCTTGCAAGTTTGGGGCTGCATTTCTGCAAATGGAGTTGGAGATTTGGTCAGGATTAACGGTGTCCTCAATGCTGAGAAATACAGGCAGATACTTATCCATCATGCAATACCATCAGGGAGGCGTATGATTGGCCCCAAATGTATTCTGCAGCAGGACAACGACCCCAAACATACAGCCAAGGTCATTAAGAAGTATCTTCAGTGTAAAGAAGAACAAGAAGTTCTGGAAGTGATGGCATGGCCCCCACAGAGCCCTGATCTCAGCATCATCCAGTCTGTCTGGGATAACATGAAGAGACAGAAGGATTTGAGGAAGCCTACATCCACAGAAGGTCTGTGGTTAGTTCGCCAAGATGTTTGGAACAACCTACCAGCCGAGTTCCTTCAAAAACGTTGTGCAAGTGTACCTAGAAGAATTGATGCTGACTTAAAGGCAAAGAGTGGTCACACCACATATTGATTTGATTTAGATTGCTCTTCTGTTCATTCACTGCATTTTGGTAATTGATGAAAATAAACTATTAACACTTCCATTTTTGAAAGCATTCTTAGTTTACAGCATTTCTTCATACCTGCCTAAAACTTTTGCACAGTACTGTATATACACATGATGCAGATCCATAAAGTTTTTCAAATCAAGGTTTTTTGTTTCCATAGAAACCTGGGATGAGTGTTACCTTCACTTTTTCCAAGTAAAGTCAAATCTATAGGGAAGAAGAAAACACACATACAGGAGGCTGAACTATTCAGAGAGAGAGAGAGAGAGAAAGAGAGAGAGAGAGAGAGGTATGGGTGTAGTGGGTTATTGCAGCCCAAAAGGAATTAAAGGGTAGTCATCCAAAAACAACTGGCTTGATTTAGCAATTGTAAGTGTGTGTGTGTGTGTGTGTGTGTGTGTGTGTGTGTGTGTGTGTGTGTGTGTGTGTGTGTGTGTGTGTGTGTGTGTGTGTGTGTGTGTGTGTGTGTGTGTGTGTGTGAGAGACCAGTTTGCATGCGGTGTGCCAAGGCTCATTTTAGGAACACTTGAAGCAATGCGCCAGATGCAGCAGCACTTGTGCATTATTGAGACCATTAGCTCAGTTGCAGGGATGAGAAGTTCTGTCGTTTTATTGTGGTGATTTACCGCAAGGTTTTAAAAGTGCTGCTTACCACATGTAAAGTATAAAGACAAAGTTTGTGAGTCATTAGACTTCGGTATACGTTTTGTGTGTATGGCGTGCTGTCTACTCACTCAGTAGGTTTTTTACTGGTACAAACAGGAAGGAAGGTGTCACTTACGACCAGGCCCATTCACTTGACCAGAACTGTTTGATTCATAACTGTTTTTCCAATTTTTAGGTATGATTCTTGTGATCAGTTTAGAGCGCTGCGTGCTCAGGCACCTGTGTACCTTAAGTCGGGCAGACACTGTACGGATTGGACCGCTTTCCACACACAATCTCTGTCATTAAGGCGTTTCCTTGTTTGTGTTGTGTTTTCAGATGAACATGTTGCTACGGCTACAGGAGGCAGCTAACTACTCCAGCACACAGAGCTGCGACAGCGACAGCACCAGTCACCATGACGACCAGCTGGACTCCTCGCTGGAGTCTGCACTATGAGACCAAGAGCGTTATTGCGCTGGGAGACAGCGGACCCCCTCCAACCTGGGAACCTTTGAGCCTCCGTCGCTACCAGACACCTGTATAGTGCACAGATGTATGGTGTATGAAAAGTTTTATTATCCAAAATGGTATACCCACCATTTGAAAGAAAACACATATTTTTTACATTACAATGGTGCAATATTAAATCAAATTAGTGTGTGTTTTAAAGAGCAGTAGCCAACTTCTCCGCCTCAGTGGTAAAAATGATAAACAATCGTCTGAGTTGGATCCACAAATATATATATTTTAAACACATCCACTAATAAAGTCAGTTAGTCCTTTTTTAATGGATGTATAACATTTGAGAATACAACTTTTCATATGTGCAGGCAGGATGTGTCTGACAAGGGACAGCATTTCCTCTGAAGTTGACTTCCAAGGAGTAAATCACATTTGTGCTCAGCCATGAGGAGCCACAGGTCAGCCCATTATTTTAACTTTGGGTATCAGAAAAAAAAGAGAAAGCCACGAGTTTGAACTGGATTTTTCTTTTTTTCCTTCTTCTTTTGTTAATCCCAGATATATATCTTCAGATGTTTACAGTGGGGGGGTGGCAGGTTCTCTTGTTAATGTATTTCCTTGTTTACAGAGGTGCTTCTCACAAAAACATATACACTCATGCACTTACACACAGGCAGCAGGAGGACACTGTCCTTTAATCAGAGGCTTTGATTGGTTTTTAAGCCCCCATGTGACCAACAAACCAGCCTGCCAAAGTGTCCTTGAGCAAGGCACTGTTTATAGCACCCTGGGACCCTCGTCTCTGACCCTAACCTATTGAGGGAGTCAAGGAAGAGGAGAGGAGTGTTTTTAGGCAATATAATGCCCTTTGGCGGCCACAACGGAGGCTATCAGCTGTTAGAAAACTGTCCGTAAACCATTAGATTCATCACAGGTCCATCAGATTGATTGTGTGCTTCAATAATGTCTGACACAGTCAACAATCAGCTGTTTATCTGAACTGGCTCCTCCTAAGTTAGTATATCGGAGTGGATTCAGAGCTGAGGGACACTTTTCTGTCTCATCGTTTAGCACTATAGTCACCTTATTAGGGTGACTTTGCCTTTTTTGAGCATAAAGACAATTCTGCACCACCATGATGACATCATATGTGGTTGATTTGAGACATTTGCAAAACCCTCCTCAGCCCAGCTAGGATCATGACAATTACCATTTTCATAACATAACACGTACACATAGGGCACACAACCCTTCTGCTCTGTGTTGTTTGTTTTTTTAAGATTCTTTTTTGGTCTTTTCCGCCTTTAATCGATAGGACAGCTAGGTGAGAAAGGGGAGAGAGAGGGGGAAGACATGCAGGAAATCGTCACAGGTCGGACTCAAACCCTTGACCTCTGCGTCGAGGCATAAGCCTCTCAGTATATGCGCGCCTGCTCTACCCACTGAGCCAACCCGGCCACCCCTTCTGCTCAGTTGTCAGTTGGGCTTCATGGTGCTGGTCTCCTGTCCTGAGCCTCCTCAGTGTCAGGCACTGCCAAGCCGCTCCTCACTGACCTGCATGCCAACAACAAGCACAAGAAAAGTGGATTGTCTGTGTGTCATCCAGCCACGTTGCTGCTGTGAAGAAAACAAAATGGACAAGTGCCAATGTTTCCCTTTGATTTACTGCCAAATGTCCACATACACACAACCACACATACACACGGGACTTCACATCGCAATGCACAGCTGATCATGGTTGTAAACTTAGATTACTTTGTTCTTGGCCTTCCATGCTCTACAGCCTGTTGTCACTCCATAGCTTACAATGCACCATATTACAGCAGGCGCCGCCTTCTGTGGGTCCTCACAGAACTGTCCCAATCGACCGTTCGTTAAACGCCTCACTTGAACAGCGATTGTCCAATCATTAGCAACCATAACTCGGCAACTCTGTCAAGCTTTCTTCACGTCAGTGGTGTGCATGGAGATGTAGTTTGAGAGATACTCAGCATTTAAAGACTTTGGTGTGTTAGTTGCAAATGTTAGCACGATTGGCTAACTCTCCTACTACCTACAGTAGTAACCAAGCATAACCTGCTCTTTATTAAATTAGGGGAAGCAACACTCCAGCAACCCCAGCCAATATTACTCTGACATAGCATTTGCCAAACACAAGGGTTAGCCCTCAACCTAAAAGGATTTTCTCTTGTAACATTAAAAAGTGAAAACATACTGGATCAACAACTGGTTGGATGCTAACTGTTTCCTGTTATGCAGCTTTATCTTTAGTATTTTAGCCAAATATCATGGATGTAGCCATCAAGTCCACATTTAAGACCCATTTACAAGATTTGGAAAAGTGTATAACGTTAGACTAATTAGCTAGCTAGCTACAGCTTCTGGCAAATATGCTATGGTTATTGTAAGCTGTATAGGTGTGAGAATTGAAAGCTTGACAGGGCGTAGCAACGTTTGCGAACGAGGGCGTGGCTTAGCGAACAGTTAATTGCAAATAGCTGAATTCTTGTGACATTTGTGTTATCCTACATGGAGAACCAAGCGGGTGGGGCTTGCTGCAACAGGGAAATTCAGAAAGTAACAGAAAAGCAGTATACTGACTTTGACAAATGTCAAGGCCTTCACTCCAACAGATATGAATCTGAGCTAATCAATCAGCAAAGTATTTGTAATATTGAATTGAATGAGCTGACAGTGTCCTGCTTGGAACTTTCTGGCACTCTTGTTCAGCATCTGCACCCACTGCCTTAAATGTGCAAAAGTTTGGGAGGCATCCTCTGCTCCCATTGGCTAAAGTGAGAAGAAGAGATGCTAATGTCAAATGACGATGATGATGATGATGATGATGATGATGATGATGATGATCTGCTTCCTGCTACATCAAAGAAACTGCTTGTAGTTGGAAAAACAGCCTCTTTTGTTTTTTTGGGACTCCCTCTTCCTCCAAACCGCCCTTTCTTGTTTCTGACAGTAAAAGTATAAAAGAGTTGATGCTGTATTTGAATTTAAAACTGACCAATATCGTAAAAACATTTTAAAAAGGGGTGTGGTATTTTTAAGTTGTTGTTTTTCGCCCAGTTGAGCTGGGCTCACTTGAACTGACAGGAGCACAACCAAACTGTTTTGGGTTTTCTAGCCTGATGAGCATGTTTTGAAGCTTTTTAAAGGGGGAATGCATTGAGAAGAGACCTTTACCGTTATGTATGCGTGTATTGGACGGAAGCCATTTTGAATTTTGATTGTCCTCTCTTTGTTTAACGCGTGGGTTGGTTTTGCACACTTTGAGGTCGGGGTGGGTTGTAAATACTTAAGTCTTGCACAGTGAATCAAAAATGCATTCTGCCCTGTTGATGTTACAATATGCTTAACCCGCTGAGTAAATTATTGTACTTTGAGAACAGAGAAAAAAAAAAAGAAATGCAAAAACTCAACACGCTGTCAGAAACAGGTGTGTGTCTTGTGGTGATTGGATGTTTTGCCTATGCAGGAGGCATACGGTGTACAGTAAGAAACCGTTTTTAACTCACTAATATCACAGACTGAGAACAAAAAAATGGGCACTTTTCCAGTATTCCCCCCCTCCTGCCATAATATTCTCTGGATCCTCTCCATCTTTAGGAATGCCTGTTGTTCCTTAGATGCACTTCCTCTCTGGATATCTTCACCCAAGCTTACCGCCACCGTTAGGCTTGCTAAGCTGTCCGAGGCACCGAAGCTGACCTGACACCGTACTGTATACATTTACCAACAACCCAACAGGTGCTACTGGTCAGTCAAAGCCCATCATAGACCAAGAAATCATGTTGTCATAACCTCAGGACAATCCTATCCTCTACAATCCTACCTGTGTTCAGCTTCACACGTGTCTCTGCAGCCAAGCCTCTGATGGTTCGCACATATATCTGGCCAACTTGGCCAGCCTTGTGTCTGCAAGGGTGTGTAAGTTGCATGATAAGGGGGCAGTTAGTTACAGTGGTAACAAGTTGCTCCTTACCTACAGTTACACCCATGTATCAAACCTGAGCTTAGATCTCCCACAATTCACCCTCTTCTACACTCCCGTTGTAGGCCCTGAGTTTCCAAGCTAGCAGATTGTTGACACCGTTATTAGTGTGTCCACCATAATGTTGATGATCAGCTGGTCATTTTTCCACACTTACCACTTTGCAGTTACATCTCAGTTGAAAACCATAGCATTTACTCTGGTTTGAGAGAAAGTTTTCTTCTTTTTGGGTGAAACATTTGTCCTTAAATGTTTTATATTTTGTACATTTGTATGTAACATATCATGTAAATAGACAGAGACAGTGATTTAACTCATCTGGAGGATTTTGTAGTCTTTGTAAAGCCCTAATAAATAGTATTTGGTGTCACACGAGCAAACAAGATGCTGAGCTTTTTTTCTTTGTCCAGTTGAAATGTTTGTGGGGTTTGTTTTGGCCAGTTTATGGAGTGGAGAATAAAAGCATCCGAGGTGGGAAGTAGATAGAAAGAGTGTCAATATGTCACAGTGTCCTTGTACTTTGAGATGACACCAAAAAAACATTTAGTACACGTTACAAATCAAGTCTTAAAGGAGCAGTGTGTACGCCTCCCCTCACCCCTTCCTCTCCAAGCGTGTATGAGAACGTTCAGATAACGTTAAAACGTGAAAGGCCCTCTTTAAAGCCGGTGTTTGGATTGTCTGTTTTGGGCTACTGTAGAAACATGGCGGGCTCCATGGAAAAGGTCCCCCTCCATATGTAGATATGAAGGGCTCATTTATAAGCTAACGGAAACACAACAATTCTTAGTTACAGGTGATTATACACTAAGAAAAAGCTAATTATGAATTATATATATTCCATTACTGACAATAGATCCCCCTAAATCCTACACCCTGGTCCTTTAAATGTTTAACAAATGGTCCCAAGTGACTGTTAGGCTACATGTATGAAATACACTCTTTTGCCTAAGTGTCAGTGATACCTTTAATTTAATTTAATTCCCAAGTGTTAATAGAGAAACTTGCTCCTCACCTTGAGAGTGATACATATTAAAGCTTGGTCTGTCAGAAGGAAGCTACTGTAAACTAACTGCTGTCAACAGTAGCATTAGGGGTCATCAGTTAGAAGATAAAAACTTTATTGACACAATACCTACCAGTGGTGTGTCATTGTTATAAGTGGACAACTAAGCTGCTGTTATCAAAAATATAATGTGAATGTGACATGTATCTGTGAATGTGACAATAATCTTGGTAGCAATGTCAAGTATAATCAATGTAATATCAAAATACTTAAGCTAAATTGTTTTCTATAGAAAACGTAATTCCTTAAAGACATCTATTATAACACTAAATAGCATCGAACTGATGTAATAACAGGGTGACATAGTCACGTGATGTCACTCGAATAAGAAGAGTGACTTGATAGATCCCAAAGGGTAACACGTTTTGGTGATGTCTTTCTGACATCTATTGTTTACAATACAAATACAAATAAACCAAAAAAGTCAATGGCCTGTATATTATCACAGAATGCAATATTCGAAAGTGAGACTGAAGTGTTACTTACTTACTACTGTCAAAGGTTTTCAATGGAAAGAAAGGACACATTAAACACTATGGTTTTTATTTTATTTTGAAGGACCATATGACGCAGGAATTGTGTGTGTTCTCTTCCGGGAAGCTCGAGCTGTATCCAGCAAAGATGGCACCAGGCGCAACTCCCGTGACGGAGTCTGAAAAAGACCTTAAAATGTTTAAATCTAAAGAAGTTTCGATATCTTTACCGAAACACTCCTACTGGTATGACTTTTGGATGTTCGTGCTCTTTGACATCGCATTTTTCCTCATCATGTATTTCATAGTCCCGTAGAAAGGTAAGCGGGAATCAATGGAGAGGTTTCTAACTTACGTTGAGGGCGCCTAGCTACGGAAGTTGCTCAACTAGCTAGCTAGTTGAGCAACTTCCGTAGCTCGTTACTGAGCTAGCTGGCTCGTTAGTCGTATTAACATAGTGATAGATAATTGAGATAACGCTATTTACTTTTCACTATTTTGTCATTAACAGAATTGTATATTAATTAAACCTGGGTAATAATTCTTACTAATGGACAGTACTCAACCTAACCACTACTGTTGCCTTTTATCGGTGTGTGGGGTTGCCTGTTCAAATAATATTAGGTAATGTTACGGGTAACCACAGTGGTCACAATGTAACGTTAAACATACCCAGTTTACTCTTATATAGGACAAAGAAAAGCATGGAATCCGCATATTTGAGAAGCCAGAACAAGCAAATGTTTGGTATTTGTGCTTGGGAAATTCAAAATACCCAAAAGAGTAATGTATTATCTGAGTAGATGTCGGTGTTTTATCTGTAGACCCACAATAATCGACCAGTTCATTTCTGCTTTAATGTGTGCCATTTAAATTGCAATGTAATCGTCCCCTGATTGTTACTTTAAAATGACTGATGAGACATTGTCTTCATGATGCAGTTTTTTTGTGAGGAAATTAATTTACCAGTAATTGGATTTAAATCTTAAATCATAAACATAAAGTCCGAGGTAGAGGTAGGCTGAGGTGAGTACTTGAGTGTTTTTACACCACAATGCAGTAATATTGGTGCTGAAGCCATTTGAAAAATCCTGTCCTTCAGTTTAAAGAAAAATGTTGTAGGCTGGTCAATTAATTGTATATCGTATGTACCTTTTTATTTAGTTTGATGAACTTTAAATTACTTTTGTTGAAGGGTTGTCTCCTGGACTCTGGAGTCTGAAGACGGAGTGTTGGTCCTGCCCTGCTGTTAGGAATGCTAACCCAGCTTTGACTGAATTTAACACCACTTTATTGGATATCACATCCCAGGTTTCTGCGCCTTAGACCATGGAACCGCTTCATAAATGTGGCATCCTGCTTTGACATCAGAGATTTGTCCCACAGAGCTCCTTCCCTCTGTGACCTGTTGCTGTGGACTGTCTTTCTGCAGGGATGCATTCACGTTGTTGCCGTGGGAAGGAGATAAACTATATAATTCTTTTTTTTATTAAAAGTGACAATGGCCATCTTATGATCCAGTGTGGGGGCTGTGAAGTGGAGAAACAAGATTTTACTTGCACACCATATATTATATTGTGGAATTTAATTCCAGCACATTAAAATGTTGAAAGTTTGCACATGGTAAATAAAATGTTTTACCTACCTTCTAAATGGTGACCATTTGTTTCTTGTTTAGCACAGTGTCATATTCATATTTACACACATTGTTATTATATAAGTACAATATGTCTTTGATTTATTATGCATCTTTTGCTAAATTGCCTTGGAGAGTTATTTCTGCTGCTGTATTTATAATTTGGTAGTTAATAACTTTAATGGTAATACACAACCAACAACCATTAATACACTGTTTAGTTCACCTGTTAAAGACAAGCCAACTACTGTGTTTTTGCCTACATGGATTATCTAATGACTATCTACATACATGAATTCGTTTTCTTTATGTTAAACAGATCTAATCATTGCATTCTGCATATTATCAGTTGGTGCTATTACTGAGAAGTACTTTTGTATAGCTACAATTTATTCCTACCGAACATATACTGGTTGTTACTTAAAGCTCTTATTGTGAAAGTGTACTGCACGTGTTTCCGGTCTGTAAGAAGCTAACAAATGGCTTGCAAGCTTGTGTTTGGGGACTTTTAAAAAGTGATTCTACATTTTCTTAATCATGGAAACGACAGGCAGTTCCTATCAAGTGGAAAACACAGGTCCGTTTTATTGTGTTGTGTTTCAATATGTTGGCGTAGCTTACAGCCAATTAACGTTAGCTGTATGCATAGTGTCGTTATCTCGTAACCCCAGCTAATAGCAGTGATTGTAGCTAACAGACGTAATGTAAACTAAAATTATGAAATTATGGCAACATTTACTTTATGTACGAACTTGAGCATTGCTGTTGAGTAAACGAAGGTGTGGAGTTTCCTTTGTGATTTCGACAAGCTGTAAACCGGTATCTTCTAAGCCAAATGTCCCACTGTTTTGGCTATGTGGCTAACTATGCTAAATTCACTCAATGTTGTTTCTAGGTTCAGTACATTATACAGTATATGACCTGGGCAGGTTCAAAGGCAACAGGAACAGGACAAAGTATTAAGTAAAGTAGGCTGAAATGTAATGCACGGAGCTAGAAAACATGAGGCTAAAACATTGCTGTTGTATATCCTCACTCCAGTTTTCAACACACCAAAGCTACTGTGGCAGTATTAGTTTAATAGGCGTTTCTTTTATCTCGCCAGTTTTAGATATTCAATACAACAACAGCTTTCGGTACTATTTGTTGTGTAATATGCATGTTTTTACTGTAATACAGTTCCCTAATCTGCCAATACTCCAATACATGCACTGTGGAAAACATCATACAGGAGGTTCCCTCAATGACCAATTAATTACCTACGCCTATTTAAAGCCCTTAGTCTTTTCAATATTTAAACTAAAGTGTTCAACCTAAATAGTCACACACCAGACCCTGTGTATAAGTATATATGTTTTATTTTATAAGCAAACATGCACACATTACAGTCAGGTTCTCCCACGTCCATGTGTAACAAGAAGACACTTCATAAAGGTATATCATGACCAGTGGTGGAATGTAACTAAGTACATTCACTCAAGTGCTGTACTTGAGTACACATTTGAGTTGCTTGTACTTTACTTGAGTCTTTTCATGCCACTTTCTACTTCTACTGCACTGCATTTCAGAGAGAAATATTGTACTTTTTACTCCACTACATTCATCTGTTACAGCTTTAGCTACAAGTTACTTTAGAAATTACGATTTTTGCACACAAAAACACATGTAGTTTGTAAAATATGATTAAACTACCCAACAAGTCCAGATGAAATGATTAGACGATTAAACACTTATAGTTGATTAACAGAACTGTTTTTATCGTTTCCAGTTTCTAAAATGTGAGGATTTTTCTGCATTGAGTATTGTAACTTTTAATAGTAGTACATTTTCATGATGATACTTGCATAATTTTACTTACGTAACATTTTCAATTCAGGACTTTCACTTGCAACAGAGTGTTTTTACAGTGTGGTATTAGTACTTTTACTTAAGTAAAGGATCTGAATACATCTTCCACCACTGATCATGACCCTGTCCACCCCATGTCTATGTTTGCACAGATATATTCCTGCCGTTGTCATCATTGAGGCTGCTGATACCTCCTCTGCGGCTGCTTTCTGCAGCGATGTGGCAAGTGGCTCAGCGGAGAGAGGCTCTCGATTATGAAAATCTCGACGAGTTTGTGACGCTGGTCACGGCTACAGTGCCGGAGCTGCTCAACCCAAAGCAAAGAGGCACGCTGCTTCTGCGACTGAGAGCCAAAGTGAGTTGGCGGGTTTCACATGTGATCAAGTTACAGAAATGTTGACAATCATACAATAATGTCATACTTCATGGATGCGGTTAACTCAATGTCTTGCTGAGGGGACACCTCTCTCTTCTTTCAACATCTTTCTCTTCAGATTATTCTTGAGTTGTGCAGAAATGAGGAAACGGCCAACGTTTTGTGCATACAGCCTCACCTAGAACGAATCCGCCCTCCGGGATACACAGGCGTAAGTGAGAGTGTGACAATGTTTTCACAGCTGCCTTATTACAATTCCAAAAAATAGGTGACAACATGTCAGTCTTTTCTAGGGCTGCAACTAAAGATTATTTTCATTGTCGAGTAAACTGTTGGTTATTTTCTCAATTAGTTGTTTGCTCCATAAAATGTCAGAAAATGGTGAAAAATGTCGATCAGTTTGGGCTGGGCAATATATCGATATTATATCGACATCGATATATGAGGCTAGATATCGTCTGAAATTTTGTATATCGTGATAGGACACAAGTGTTGGTGGCTGCATTCCAATAAAGTGGTGTAATTTCCTGAACTCTTTGCATTTACCCACTTAGTCATTATGTCCACATTATTGGTGATTATTTATCAAAACTCTCATTGAGTAAATATTTTGTGGAAGCACCAATAGTCAATCCTACAACATCTCCGCACTATTTAAATCTATGTATTTTGTCAAACATATCGTGATATTGGATTTTTTTTTCCATATCGCCCAGCTCTAGGATCGGTGTTTCCCAAAGCCCAAGATGACGTCCTCATATGTCTTGTTTTATAAACACAAAGATATTCAGTTTACTGTCACAGAGGAGACAAGAAACTAGAACAATATTCACATTTTAGAAGCTGAAATCTGAGAAGTTTTACCTTTTTTGTCATAAAGAAAACCTCAAACCGATTAATCGATTATCAAAATAATTGGCGATTAATTTAGTAGTTGAGAATTGATTGATCTTTGCAGTTCTAGTCTTTTCTGTCATTGTCAAGTATACAGTACAGTGCCTGGAGCTTGTAATGGTCGGATGGAGCATTGATATTCTTATATTGCTTTGATAAATAACGGTGATTAATGTCTTTCAGAGTGGGGATGCAGAGGTAGATGCAGAGGAGGCCATTTTTGTGGAGCTCATCCAAACACTACTGAAAGACCCAGCGGAGAGGGAGCATTTTTACCAGGCAAGGCAGCTTCACATGTAGTCTCGCATTGCCAGACCTTCCTCCACAGCGCCGCAAAGGAGGGTCTGGCTAGTCCACACAGCATTCCGGGATGGGAGAGTGCTCTGGTTTATTGGCATTTCTATAAACCAATCACAATCGTCATTGGCGGTGCTAAGCACCGGATGAAACCCGGGTGCCTCTGCAAAATAGCCTCGAGAAGGAAGGAACTTGTTTAGGTGGAACGTGTACGTTCAAAAGTTGTTTTACAGAAACAGAAACCTCAGATTGGACACGTAGTCTAGCTAGCTGTCTGGATTTATCCTGCAGAGATCTGAGGAGCAGTTAACCATAGTCCTCAGAAATCCACCTCAGTTTAGAACGGCAACACAAAGGAAGAGGAAGGTGACGGACATCCAGCCGAAAAAGAGGGACAATTTCCGGCGGCACCGGAGAAATCCTGGAAATGGAACGTTGTGGATTTAGACTAACATGTAACCCAGCTGGCATCTGAAAGAGAATCTTTTTCTGCACCTGTTGTTTTTTTAACTTAATTTTGAGTAACTGTTACCTTTGTACTCCCCAGGAGGTTTTTCCAACAGAGTATGGTCCCAGCTACGACACAGACATGCAGCTGCTCGTGTGGGAGTTTCTGTCTAAACTGGAGAAACTCCTGCCAGTACCAGACCTCAGTAAGGTAATATACTACATTACCACATTTTCCACAATTGTAGGCGCCATTTTTATCCTGTATTTATTTGTTGATAAATTTAATTGAATTGGTCACTCCATACTTTAAATATACTTAGTATAATTCTATGTATGTACAATAACTAATAATCATTTCTAATAAGACTATCCAATATTATCGATACAAAGTGAAAATATCGATACATGTCGTCATCTTTAGGATGTGCCTTTATTTTGAAATTCCCCCTTCATATTCTTTTTATTAAAAAAGAGGAGTTTGTTTTGAATTTAAATGTCTGGAAGAGCTTAGTAATGAAATTGTCAAATCTTATTTTAGTTGCTTTTTGTAATATTTAACTGATTGTGTTAAATGGGCTTATGTATCGTCTCGTATTGGTCGCTGCTACTTGAAACATACACTGTCTTGTCCCAGAATGTCCCAACCTTTCTATTTCTGATTTTAAGTCTGGAATAAAGGTTATAACATAAACATGACGATATAAGAACATTTCATTTTCACTTTGAGTGTTGTGTTTACAGGCTTTTATATATTTGATTTAAAGTTAATTTCTTCTGTCATTATGAAAAATACTATTGATAACATAGTATATTTAGTTTGTCATGTGTATATAAAAAAATTTATATTGGCCAATACTGTATATGGTTGTCAGTTTTGTCACATTTCACTCTGAACTGACTGTATGATCACCATATTCTTGCTGACACGTTGGCTCTTGTCCATAAACAGACGGTGTCATGGCTGACCTCTGCCCCCTCTGTACTGAAGGACTGCCTGCAAGAGCTCACCAATCCTAACGACCTGAGGTCTCTCCTGCAGCACCACAAATGCCTCGAGCACCTTGGAACAGAAGGTAAACCAGACACATCCGTTTATTTATATATATATATATATACTTTATTTAATCAGGAAATCACATTGAGCTCAAGATCTCGTTTACAAGTGAAATATCAAACAGAAATACAATCAAATGAAAATAAGAAGGTAAAGCTATGATCGGGCTCAAAAAATCTGGCCCGACCCTACATGAACCCCCGTAGTTTCTGTTTAAAGGTACTATGGCATGAAAATTTCACTTTATGAGTTTTTTTTAACATTAATATGCATTCCCCCAGCCTGCCTATGGTCCCCCAGTGTCTAGAAATGGTGATAGGTGTAAACCGAGCCCTGGGTATCCTGCTCTGTCTTTGAGAAAATGAAAGCTCAGATGGGCCGATCTGGAATCTTCTCCTTATGAGGTCAGAGAATTTGGCCCGCCCATGAGAAAGAGAGAGACATCATGGCTTTCAAACAAGCAAAGTGGCAGTTGGTCAAGGCCCCACCCCTCTCTCTCCTCCTCAATAGCTACAGACACAGAAATGGCTCATACAAAGAAAAGCTCATTGTGGGACTGGCTCTAGTGGCTGTAATTCTGCACCTGAATTTCGGGAAAGAGACTTCAGATACAATATTAGGGGACCACTAAGGTCTATATAAAAGACTTCAGATACAGTATTAGGGGCCCACTAAGGTCTATATAAAAGCATCCAAAAAGCAGCATGTCATAGGACCTTTAAGGCCGAGCCTTAACCACTGCAGCAGTTTTAGGCCTGAGCCCGATTAAAACCCTGAATGTCTTTTGCTTTTTTCTCCATGCGTGTAAGTTTTATATATCTAGAACTTTGTGGTTACACACAGCGGTATACAGCCCATACATTTATTATGACATTACGCAGACTATAAGGTAAAGAAAGAAAAAAATGTGTGCGTACCCGACCCGATTCAAATACAGGAAAATTTAAAAAATGACTGCCCGGCACGTTCCAAACCTGGCACGTCAGGTTTGGGTCCAATTGGGTTCGGGCAGATCAAAGCTGTAGTACTAAGTTTTATCTTCTGCTGCTTTTTATTCAATAAGTAACTGCTATCAAATATAACTGTTGCATGTAAATAACATCCTGTACAAATAATAACAAGGCTTCAGACAAGGTGTCTACACTAAGCCAGCTCAATTTAAAAAAAACTTAGCATTTTTTTCTGTTTTGGCCCTCTGTCACAATACGCTGGCATTTTTCTCACCTCAAACTGTACCCTTTTCAACAACTTTCCCCAGAGTGGCTGAATCTCAAAGCGTACCTCATGTTTTCATGTGGACGGGGAAAACTGAGCTTTAGGAAAAAGGTTATGTAATGTAAACGATTATGTAAGCTTACCAGACCACCATTATCCTGTATTTGTGTATATTGTCAAAAACGTTACGATCATAAAATTGTGATTTGTTAACAGTGCATCGCAGCATAGGAAAGAAACACTGCTAGTATTTTGCAATCACGTCATTATTTTATACTCATTCAGTTGTCTGACAACAGAAAGAGAAAAATATGTAAATAAGAACAACTAAATTGGGAGATGACTGAGCAGAGATTTAATAACCAGTAACCAGAGTAACCAGACTGCTACAGGGTTCCCAGCATGATCACAAAGCACAGGGGAGACGCTTTGTTTCTCTCACTATGACTAGATTCGGTGCTCGCTCCGAAGCTAATCGCGTCACTCTCTCACTCGCTCTATCACACACTCCCCACACACGCCGGCCCTGCCTTAGAAAGATTGACGCACACACCAACGCACAAGTATAAACTTCATGGCCACTTAACTTAGGCTATGTCGAAAGCTCTGCGTGGGCCGAGCCATAAATCACGCTTGAGTTGTTCTCCTGTTGTTGTTGTTGTTGTTGTTGTTGAGGTATTTTTGTGTGGATGGAGGTAAAATATGACTGGTGTAGACACATGTTTTAGCCAGCTCATTGTTGTCATATGGGAGAAGATGTCACATAGACTGCACATAACCGGGCATCTGAACCGGGCAATGTTGCAGCTGAAAGGGACTCAAAATAGTTGTGCAACAACACAAACAAAAAGTTTTATCGAAACATAAAACAACTACTTATATTTTCTGTGTTTTGCACAGGTACCACTTTGGAGATATCCACCCAGGTCTTTGCCTGCTCAGAGTGTCCGTTCTTCCACATGCAGGAGTCCTACCTGCTGCAGCACATTGAGCACAGTCACCCTGAGCAGTACGGCAAACTCCAGAGGTCTGCAGAGACTGCGGATATCCCCAAGAAGAAGGCCCAGCGTCCTGAGTTCCCCAAGCCTTTCCCCATCCACGACAGGCCTGACCCTCACATGTGCCAGGAGTGCGGCAAAACTTTCACGCGCGCCTCAGACGTGACGCGTCACCAACGGACACACACAGGCGAGCGCCCGTACACTTGCGAGGAGTGTAAGAAGGGCTTCAAGAACTCTTGGGATCTGACTAGACATCAGCGCATTCACACAGGGGAACGGCCCTTCCTCTGCTCCCAGTGCGGCAAACGCTTCACACAGATGGGATTGCTCAAGCTGCATTTCGAACGAACGGCCTGCGGACAGACGTGCAACCCTCCCCTCGAGCTCACGACAGAGGTCATCGTAGCAGAGGAGGCATCGGAGAATGTGGACAGTCAGTACAAATGCCAGAAATGTGGTGAGAGCTTCGGTAGCATCCTGGAACGGCTGAAGCACAGGCAGAGGCACGTGGTCAGGCGTCAGTACAAATGCTCCCTGTGCGAGAAGATATACAGCCGAGCGTCGGACCTCAAGAGGCACCAGATGAAACACACCGGCGAGCGGCCGTTTGCCTGCGAGTGTGGGAAAAGCTTCACGCATGTGTGGCTGCTGAATAAGCACCAGCAGATCCACACCAGGGAGCGTCCGTACCCCTGCACAGAGTGCGGAAAGAGCTTCACACAGCTCCAGATCCTCAACAGGCACCTGCTGACTCACAACGGCCAGCGGCCTTTCCAGTGCTCCTACTGCGAGAAGAGCTTCGCCCAGCTGGCCAGCCTCACGCGCCACGAAAGAATCCACACGGGCGAGAGGCCGTACCTCTGCACCACCTGCCAGAAGACGTTCCTCACCCACGGAGAGCTGGTGAGGCATCAGCGCAGCCACAGTAACTTCAGGCCGTTCAGCTGCCCACATTGCCCGAAGAGCTTCAAAACCAAGCGAGCTCAGAGCGAACACCTCAATACACACACAGGAGAGCGGCCGTTTGCGTGCACCCGTTGCGGGAAGAGGTTCGCCAAGTCGACCTCGCTCGTCCGACACAACCTGACTCACACGGGGGAGCGGCCCCACCAGTGCTCGCAGTGCGGCAAGACCTTCCTCACCTCTGGCGAGCTCCTGCTCCACAAGCGGATCCACACAGGAGAGAGGCCCTACCCCTGCTCCTACTGCGAGAGGAGGTTCAGGTGCTCCTCGGACCTCAACATGCACATTCGGACACACACCGGAGAGAAGCCACACAGCTGTCTGCTCTGTAAGAAGAGTTTCTCTACTTCTACGAGGCTGAAGAGACACGTACGCACACACATGGAGAAGGGTATAGTTGTGGAATCATTGAGTCTTTGAGCTGTTAGGAGCTAATGATGTATTTATTGGAAGAGGAAGATTGTTGCTTTAAACAATAATAAACTGTCTTTAATCTATAAGTTTTTAATGTGTTCTGTTACATAAGAACCTTCTTAAATGTATAATACTTCACATGAAAAACGAAAACATCAACAAATCTCAAAAATGGTCTATCTTTGTGTGCTTTTCTTTCCGGAAAATTGTCTCGGGACACCTCAGACTTAATTTTCCGGCCCCAGCGAGAGGGACATACCAACCAGCCTCGCTTTAAAATGATTTAAAAAGAGCCAACTAAACAAGGACTTTAAAAAGGTGCATAACAGACAGGGCAGACAACCAGTATAGCCTGTTGCCAACCAGTTGGTTTGGATCATTATTTAACAGTCTCTCTTTAAGTTTCTATGACTTACATGTGATCTGTCCAGGGGAGAAGACAGAGATGGTAGATAACATGTAGGGTCACAGTAAGGACATTTCAAAAGGTCAATGATCAAAGAGAGGAGGGGGAGAATCTGGAGGGTAGAGTGTGGGAAAAGATATAAAGCCAAGCAAAGTCAAAGAGCAGGGAAGAAAGGACAATGGGAGCTCCAGAAAGAAACAGGACCAGAATAGCGGCCAAACTGTCCACAGAGGAACCAAAGAAAATGAAGATTCATGGAAGTGAAGCGAAGGCAGAGAGGGAAGTCTTTGGGCTAGGGGAGGATGAAGAAAGTCAAAATATGAACAAGGAAAGCAAAATACAAATGATTAGAAACAAAGCTCTGAAAAGGTGTAACAGTGGAGAGGGGCCACAACGATCTGTGAAAAAGGGAGAGAATGCCAAAGATGTTAAAGATGGTACCACTGATCAACAGGAGGACTGCTCACATATCCAAGGTTAGTTTTGTTTATTGTGATTGTTAATAGCTCACTCATTGGTTTCTACATCCATCTGCGTAGTAATGGAAATAAATGATGTTGATATTAAAACAATAATGCAATTAGATGACCAGGTTTTGTTTTACATGCTTCTCCTCCACTGTGTGACTGAATACAGGTTTCTATGTAAACTGATCAAAGTTTATCTTATGGGACATTTAAGAAAACAAAGGAATAAGGTACAAGAACAGGACGTCTGTAATCCACTCAAGACTAATAGAATATGGAAGAACTGGCTCTACATCCATGATGAATGCTCTGATCTTTTGTATAATCAAGTTAGGTTTTCTAATGATTGCTGATGGGGCCAGTCATATAAACACCGGTTGTTACAGTAACAACATCTTGCTTAGACCCTTTAGAACAGTGTTGTGAGTGTGGGACATTTCCACTACTTTTGAGCTGTGGAACAAGGAACTAGTATGTAGTACAAACAGTGACATATTTATATTTTAGAGGTAAGAAATTGGTCAAAACAGACTATATTTGTATAAGCTAAGTTTTATTATTCTTTTTATACACACATTTCATACGTCAGTAAGTTGGGAGCAGTTTCACCAGTGATATCCTTATAGTTTCCTTTAGAAAATTAGTAGAAGCCTGAAGAAAATATGTCTCCTATCTCAAGAAAAGAACAATTATTGTCATGAAAAGTTAAAAATAAAATGTGTTTTACTTTCTTGTTATATTAATGATCTTGCGACCCCCTAGTGGTGACACATAGGTAGGGAACCCTTTTTAATGTCATTAATTATTATTATTATTATTATTATTATTAACATGGTTGTCTCATCTGTGTGACAGATCAGGAACTAGCTAGTAAGGTCTAATTTCTCTCCATTTTGCCTTTCCCATTGGTTTTGAATGTCTTGGTTGATGATGGTTGTTAAAGTGTTCTACACTACAGTCTGATTTTACATGAAGTGTAACACAATAAAACGTGGCTCCATTCAAAGTTAAAATGTCCTGCCTCTTTAAAATAAATCTGCCTTTTTAAAGAAAAAACATCTGTAGATCACAGTAAGGTTTGAATCATATTTGAATGTTAAAATTCCCTCAAGTTTCCCGCCGGACCGCTTATTTGTAGGAACTTCCGGTCCCACCCACATTCTCGTGTCGCTTCCGGGTGGCCACTCAAGATTCATCCAGCGAGCCGTCGTTATCTTAACACTGTAAACAAAAGTTACTAAACGGTTTAGCTTCCGCAACACGTTTAACGAGACATGCATATCAAAACAGGTAAGTTTGTACAACTTTCTGACATAGCTGACCGAAATTCCTCACTTCCAGAAGCTATTTTGTCGTCTTGCCGAAGGTGTTAGCAACTGTGCTAGCTAGCGCTATCGATAGCCGCCTGCTCGCCGCTTTGAATGGGGGGTTATGAAACTTTGACTTCGGCTAACATGCTAGTTAGCTAGCTGTTCATTTCTTGATGCGGCACAACATAAAGCCATCCCCTGGACGACAACGGTTGGATGTTGAGACATTGTTGAACTCGATTGACCATGTTCCAACGACCGATGAATAAAACCGTCGAGGTTAAGTCACCGCAACGTGACGCTGCTAATTAAAGTTGGCTAACATTGGCGCTGGCTCCTAGCTCTTGCTGTCTTGTTAGCTGCCAGCACCACACGCACGAATCCTAGCATGTTGATGCGTATGTCTGAAGAGACGCTAAAAAGTAGCCAAGTGACCGTTTTAGTTAGGGACCGAAGAGTATATACAGTTAGCTAGTTTCTAGAAATTTCTGTCACGGTGTTAGAGACGGTCTCCTTGGAGTGGTAAACTAACGTTACCTCTTTAACGTAAACGTTGGATGATTTGAAATGTGGCGCTTTGGAGCGGGCACGCTATTCAGGCCGCCGGGTGTATCACTTTCTTAATCGTTGCGATTGTTGTGACCCTACAAGTTATGTAACCATACACAGCACCTGTTGGGAGTTTTGCTATTATTGTCACCGAGGACGTATTTTCAGTTGGCATGCCTAAACAACGAGCTCTAATGTCAGGTATGTCTGTCGTGTGCCATGCGGACAGAAAATGGGTCGGCTTGAACTCATTAGTTAATCTACTCGGCAATGCTTGGTAAACCAATCATTCCTTTATCACGAAGAGCCATCACGTGTGGCTGAGTGACACAGATTGTTGTGTAACGTCGGTACAGTAACGGTGAGATGTATGGCGACAGGTATTGTAAGCTGTGGTCCCCACAGAGGTATTGCAGCAGTTATTTTCTTTAAATAAATAAACTAAATGTATACTTGCCACTAACTTAGTATTTTAGTTATTGATGAATCGGCGTGTTTTCAATCCTTTAATTAGTATATAAAATATCAAAACAGTGAGTCAGGGGATTGTTTCTCAAAGGACCACTTTACTACTAAAGCTGATCACCTACCTCCGAGGAATATGTACTTGGAGTATTAAAAGTAAAAGTACTCAATGCTGAAAAGTCCTCACATTATAGAAACTGGAAACCATCCAACCAGTTTAATGTCCTGAACATTTCAGATGGACTTGTAGGCCGTTATATTGTTGGGGTAGTTTAATTTATAATGAAACAGCCGATTTTATAAAGTACATGTTTTGTGTGCAATAATCCTAACCTGTAAAGTAACTAAAGCTGTCGGATGAATGTAGTGGAGTATACACTACAATATTTCTCTCTGAAATGTGGCGGAGAAGAAAGTGGCAGGAAAAGGAAAGGCTCAAGTACAGTAAAAGTACCTCAAATTTGTACTTACTTACAGTATTACACTCCACCACTGGTTGACCGTAAAGTCAACTTTATTCCTCATATTTTCCTTCAAATTTAGTGTGACATTTGACAATGGAGGCATTGTTGGAAAACGGTGAGCTTCGTTGCTGAAATCTGACAAAACGGCCAATTCAAATTATGTTTGAATTGACATGAGTTTATTTTATATCGGGGGGGGAATCTATTTTAATCACTGTTAGGCTTTGGAGTTTCTGGCAGACAGTTCGACAAACCCTGTTTTGAACTTTAAGTTCAACCAAATCTACTCCTACTCAAAAAACTTTCATTTACAGTAATGTTAACAAGGGTAAAGATGCAAGTCCTCATAGTTTTTGCTTTCAACATGAGTTGAACAGTTAGTGGGATAGATGGGTAGCAGGAATATCACTTATCAAAATGCATGGCGATTCATTAGCTGTCAACTTTGACAATCAACTAATTGTTTTCACATTACAACAGTACACATTTACTGGATAATTGGGGATTTGTATTTTTTTCTGTTAGCAGGAGAAACTCCATATGAGGTGTTTCTCCCCAGCTGTTCCATCCTCCTTAATTCGGTATCAGAGGGCTATTTAACAAAACCTAGATAGTGGATTAGCCTAATCTGGGATTTCCCAGATATCCTGGCTCAGTTTAGCCTTGACTCCATTTTACAAAAGCAGAGGCACCTATGTTTCTGTTCACTCAGCAACTTATTAGTAGCCGGCATTAAAATACAACACTGTTCAGTTAAGCACTGTATTTTAACATTGTGACCATTTTTTAAATAACTATTCATGTGACAGTCATTGTTACTGTTCATATTGTTGTTAGACGTTTGAATATATTATGGCAGTTGTTGAGATGATTAGAAAAGGCTGATACAGTTGCAAATGTGTTTTTAATATAGTCAGTGAAGGACAGTATATAAAGTGCTATACTACATGTGTTTCTATAATGGTTCCAACAATGGCAGTGGTCAGAGACCAATTCACCTTTAATTATTTAAAATGATTTATTTCTTTTTGTGTTCTTTAACAAAGGATCATGTATGTTCCGCTTCCATGTGCATTTTATTTGGCATTCTTAGCACACATTGTGTGTTCTGTCCAGTGAACTGGGACTATAATTTGGGAGGATTGTACAATTATAAAACCTATCCTGATTGTACAATCCTCCCAAATTATATTCTAGTTAATAGTATACTAATAATACTGTATGCTCAGGAAACAGGGAGAGGACACCTCAATGGTTTTTGACCTTATATTTTGCTGGGGTGGAAATAACTGATGAATACTCTGTTAAATTCATTGTTTACAGTGTGCATTGAGTTTATCACTTAATTATCTTCATAGTTTCTAGATTTTAGAGTCCAATTTCTTCAGTGTCCTTCTTTTCTATCTCCATATATACGAGGAAGCAAAGCATTTAATATGTAAAGAAGGAAACTCAGCATCTGTGTAAAAAAAAAAAAAGATAAAAGTCTGCCACGCTTTCTCTCGCTGTTTCATCACAGCGGCCGTGTTTCTTTTATTTTATTTACAAATGTTTCACTTCATCAAACTTCCATAAGAAGCTGCTGCTCACTCTGTGTAAAGTATATTCACAATGGTGTAGTCTCCATTTTGGCATCAGTAAATCTGTGATCGACCTTGCGGTCTGTTAAGGAAGGCCATGAACACGCATCTATCTGAATGACTTCAGCCTGGCTCGACCTAGTCGCTCCTCCTCAGCCTGGACTGGCCTTCATGAAGCGCACCAAGCCAGGCTGAACGGATTAGACTAGGTCAAGCCTCGCTTTATCAGTTATCCTGGATTTATCAATTCTGCTTTTGTGAAATAGACCCCAGCTCATCTTGTTCTTTTCTCCGATACTTGGCAAATAGGCAGCAATACAGGCAACTGTTGTGCCAGAACTCTGGCTTGTGGAGTCACATGGAAATGTGTCATCCAGCCCTTATGTTTGTTTATATCAAACAGCCAAGTGCAAAGATCCTTTTTTATGGGGGAGAACCACAGCCAAGGGAACTAGCTTGTGGTGTGAAATGCCTATTTTTGTACACATAGTTAGATTCTTGCCTAACCAACATGGATTGTCAGCAATCTACTCAATACTGTTAAATAAGAGCAGGACTTTGTTTTGTTTTTTTACTGTGGAGTCGATATAAATGTGTAAAGATAACTAGTTGAGATATAAAAAAAAAAAGGCTTAGGGCAGATTTACTCTGGATTTTTACTTTAACTTCTGACGTCGCTGCGTGTTCGTAGTTCATTTATTTCCAATTGATTTATATTTATTATTAAGTTATTTGGATTTATTTTAACGAATCAAAAGTTTTTATTTAAAATAAAATTTCAGTTGCACTTTTGATAAGAGGACATGTTTTGCACAGTTTATATAAATAAAGGAATATTTTCCAGTTATTTTCAGTCTGCAGCTCGTTCTGTTAAGAAAACATGAAAAAATCGTATTGAGAACTTCAAATCGTGGGTTGAGTGTTGGACGGGTAAAAATAATCCATTCTAAAATTTAAAATCGATCTTTGTTTGAGTGATCAGATATCGATTAATAAACTCTCCAAACTGATCTGTCAATATATGCTTTTTCATGTTAGTCCTGTTAAGTTAAAAGGACTTTAAACAGTTAGTGGGAGTTAGTGTTAATGGTGCATTATACAAATATTTGGGGGTTGCTTCTACAATTTAAAGCATAAGTTCTCTGAGAATCTGTTTTATATCCAAGCTAAACTGGTATTGTTCAATTAAATTTCCCTTACCTAACTGATATTGAATCTGGACCTTGTCACTCAAATCGATTCAGGAAACAATTGGCGATACCTAGCCCCTTTTTTTTTTTTTTTTTTTTTTTAAAGGCTTTTTTCCAAATGTTGATGTTCTCCAATTGTGATGGTTTCACATGGTAGCCTAAGCACCAATAACTGTAACGTGTTTCTGGTATGTGTGATATGAAGATATTAGTATTTTTGACCAACATGTCAACATCTCTTTCAGGTACATGGGAAGCCAGCAACACCGTGTGTGAGTCCGATACCCTGTGTGATCCAGCCGTCCTCGTTGCAGCCACCAACTCAGAGCCCCACATTCGCAACCGTCGCCTGTCTCCTGGCTCGGGCAACTGCGGAGGTGGTGGGGGTGGAGGCTGCATCTCTGGCAGTGACCAACAGCCCCGGCAGCTTTCACCTGAAGGCGACCTGATCGTCCCCGGCCACGCGCACACCTTCAGCTACCGCAGGGACAGAGACCGCAAGGGTCACCAGCACAAAGGCCGCAGCCTTCGCAGGGAAAGTCAGAAGGCAGTCAGCCGAGCAAGCGAGCGGCCGCAAAAGGTTCACCAAAAGGAGAGGTGGGTGGAGGACAGTCTGTCGCTGCTCAAGCCCCCGCCTGCCTTCCCAGTGCAGGACAGCCCCGCCAAGCTGCAGCCGGCCGTCAGCTACGCCTCCAAAGTGAAGGCGGGAGCAGCAAGCGGAGGGCTGGAGGAGGAGCGCCCTGCCATCGGCGTGCTGCTACAGAACCAGTGGGGTCTCAGCTTCATCAGCGAGGCGAGGCCCGCCACAGAGGGCCCTGGCCCTCGCCCCGCTGCCAACGCCCTCCCTCCTCAGCCTACAGATGCTCAGCAGGCAGCAGAGCTACAGTTCGAGTCAGTTGTCACAGTCCAGCCTCCGGGGGAAACGCCTGTCCCAGTCGCTGCCTCCATTACCCCTGCCGCACGCCCAGAGGGGGACGAGAGCAACGGGAAGCTGCTGCTTAGTTGTCGCCATCTAGTGGAGGCTTTGAACTATCACAGTAGAGGTGAGGGCTATGAGAAGCTTTCAAGACACCCTGCCAGATTTTTGTTTTATTTGGAATATTGTCCTTTCACTGCATTCATTCTATTAACAGTAACTCTCCTTTTGTCTCCTCAGAGTGGAATGCCATCTGTAACAAACAGAAAAAAGGTACGTTGCGTTCTCAGGGGAAAAAAACACGGGCAAGATGTAATTTTTTTAATTTCATTTGTAAGAGACGAGTACAGAGAAATATTGACAGTTGCAGTGTCCGATGTACTGTACACGTGTATGTAGCTAACTTATAGCCAACACCAGTCCCTTGATTGATCTTTCGAGTAATCCGTAATATTACATGGTAGTTTGAAATCCTGAAGTCAGTGAACATAATAATCCAAAACAGGAACAACAAACATTCAAACACACAAATGAAGCAAACAAAATGCAAAACATGTATAGCATTAACTGAAGGTAGTGTCATGATTACAGTTCTGGCCAAGTTTGAACCAGGACTTGCCTTCTGTACAAAATGTTTTTCTGAATCTGCTTTACATCTGATGACATGGTGTTTAAAATTTTGAGAAATAGACTTCAGCTCCTTAGATATTTACATGTCATGACAATACATATCCCTTTCAATGCATAATGTAGATCTGTGGTTCTTGAAAGTGGAATCAGAGAGTGTGTACTGCTGTGTCACATACCTTGTTGATGGTAACATAAAAGATAATTACACAAAATGTCTAATTCTTATCTATCTATCTATCTATCTCACACACACTCTCTTTTGGCCAATTAGGAGCTTGAATCCATTTTTCCAGTGGAACAATGATGTGTACAATGTGTCACTATATTGTTGGTTTTTCTCTCTTTTCCAAAAAATCCCCCTCTGACATTGTTTTGTTCTTCTATTTTGCAGTTCCAAAAAAGGTTGTCTGGTACAAGGAGGCCCCGGAGCACCCAGCCTAGCAGTGTGAGAAACCCAAAGCATATATAAAACACACAGACAGCACACACACCTACATGCACATTAAAACACGTAAAGATGGACAAATTTAAGAGTCCAGCTCTCACACACTGCACTCAGGATGATGTCTTCACACAAAGCCACACTGAGACACTTTGGACTAACTCCTTTGAGATCTTACTGCAATGGACTTTTTTAACGCCTTACAGGAAGCCTGCCTTAATTAATCAGACCTGTTTTCATCGCCTCTCATTACCATTTTTATCTTGTATGTGTAGAGCTGGTCTTTTTAAAAACAATCAGGAGCTGTAATTTAATTTTCCCCCTTTTTGAAAGCTACACCTTTTTTGTCCTCTGTAAAGCGAGTGGTCAAACAAGCACTTTGTTATAAAATCTGTTGTGACCAATTCCTGTGTGCAAGAAACCCTCACCAGAGTGATTTATCCTCTTACCCCCTTAGATTAAAAACAGAATGTCTTGTACCTGCTTGAGTTTTATGGTTCATGTATGCAGAGGACTTGTGTATCTGTGTCTTCAGTTTACAGAGGGGGTGTAGTCAAAGGCACCCTTTACCCATCAGATCTTAATGCTGTGTCCTTTTTATTTGGTTTCCTAATCGGGTGAATGTTACTCATGAATCCATAAGGAATCTCACCATGTTCAGTATGTTGATTTTTGAAAGAAAATGTATTGAATAAATAAAATTTACACTGGAGAAAGAGGAGGAATGTAAGTGAACAGTATTGCTTAATAAAATGAATAAACTTGACATGTTCCATCTTAATCTTTTTTTAATTTGTAGTTTTACTGCTGTACAGTTAAATCACGTTTCCCTTCCTGACAGTTACAAAGTACAACAGTTAAACACCAAATTAAAGTGCCAGAAATTTTTGTAGGGAGAAGCTGCACTGGGTGTACATGTTAATGAAGTGTCAGAGTTGCATTGTAAACCTGACCTCAGCTTTGTTTCAGGGGAACAGTTACTATGGGGAACTATGGTAGTCCACCACCGCAACCAGAAGAATTTGTCCCATCGTCATAACAGACCTGCTGCAACAACATATGTAGCACCAATATGTTATTCCATCAGTCTCTCCATGTCACCTCCACTTCATCTGTTCTGTACCTACAACAGGAGAAATGTTAAGGGTCAACATGGACTGCTAGCACAGCAGGTTAGCAATATCAAAGTTTCTCCACCATTTGGGAGTGCTTAGAATTCTTGTTTTTTGTTACACCAATAGGCCATTGGGACCAAATACATTAATGAATTGAGGTGAGAGTAAACAGAAAGTCTATACTGCTGGGGGAACCTGGAATCCAAGCAATCAGTTTATTTTTTAACATTTTCAACAAAGGAGACAGATGCAGAGTGTAAAGACCTTTGTGTAATCCATGAGTCTTCCAGCTCCGTCACCTGACCGGACCTAAACATCTCCCAGCCAGCTTGAGCAATCATTGCTCCGTTGTCTATGCAGAACCTGTGGCACAAAGTGAACACTGTTATCTGGACTGAACCTGGAACACAATGTTCTGACAAAGGGCATGTGATGGAGAGAAAATACGACAACTTATTTCAAATAAGGGCTAGATGTGGTCATTTTTGTATTGAAGCTGTGTTAAAAAAAATTGAAAGGGCCATTCCAGTGTTTTTGCATGCCAGTTTACTACAATGCTACGTTACTGCTGATTTACCAAGCATGCCATTATATTCACTCTGCATCTATGTTGAGTAGCAGTACGTGTGTTTTGTTAATGACATTAAAAAAGCATTTAGCATGATATTCACATGATTGCGTTTTTTCACGCAGAATTTTACACGTGTACTGGACTGACTGGAAGTAGACTGTAAAACATTCTAACAGCATTTAAACCATCGTGGGTATGCTGTGTTTCTGTATGAGACCTGACAGTTAAAGTGTATGTATACAAAGATGAGACCCATTCAAACGTCAGTCTGGGGAGGGGGGGGGAGGAGTGTGGTACGGCTGGTTTACCGTTCATCTGTGGCAAACAGCTTGGCTCCTCTCTCCTTACACATCACCCCCATCATCTCCTGCAGACGCAGGTTGCCTACAGAGGAAACAAGAGGTCACATAGGTTACAGCTTGGTAGTGGTAGATAAATTATTTAGTGGCTTTCGTGATTCCTAATTGTGACTGAAGTCAAAGTATAGTAATCTTTTTTTTCATAGTATGTCAAAAATGTTTTACTTTTTCCGACTACTATTCTATGGCTTTTTCCGACATACGAAGTTTTTTTTGTCATCCCTTTTTGACATACTATACGAGGTCTTTGCTAATATAACATCGGTGCCAAAACAACCGGTATCTAAACATACTATACTAGGGCGTTTTTATCACTGTATAGTATAGTAGTCGGAAACCGTGATAAAAAAGCCAAAGTAAAGTATGTCGAAAAAACTGATTAAAACGCCATAGTATAGTATGTCAAAAACAGTGATAAAAAAGCCGAAAAAAGTCATAGTATAGTGTGACGGCCCCAGGCCTGTTGTACATTGTGGTTTGCTTTGTCAATTCGCAGGTGTAGCGGAGATGAGATGCCTGCGATCACCTGGCCGGTCCTTCCAGACAATTTAACCCCGCCTGGTGGCCACATTCACCAACATGTTTTCTCTCTTTTTGAGTTTTCCCTTTTCTCCATTACATCCATACACCTTCATTCAAGACTGATCTGACAATCACACCACATTGTTCTGTTGTTTGCATCATTATTTAATAAATTTCACTTTATTATTGTTATGTTGCTGTGCATCTCCCTCCTTTGTCTGTGAGCTGGTTGTAACATATATCAAAAAAGTTATTGAAAAACGCCATAGTATAGTATGTCGAAAACAGTGATTAAAACGCCATAGTATAGTATGTCGACAACAGTGATAAAAAAGCCATAGTATAGTATGTCGAAAACTGTGATAAAAACGCCATAGTATAGTATGTCGAAAAAAGCCATAGTATAGTATGTCGAAAAAAGTGATAAAAAAGCCATAGTATAGTATGTCGAAAACAGTGATAATAACGCCATAGTATAGCATGTTGAAAACAGTGATTAAAACGCCATAGTATAGTATGTCGACAACAGTGATAAAAAAGCCATAGTATAGTATGTCGAAAACTGTAATAAAAACGCCATAGTATAGTATGTCGAAAAAGCCATAGTATAGTATGTCGAAAAAAGCCATAGTATAGCATGTCGAAAACAGTGATAAAAAAGCCATAGTATAGTATGTCGAAAAAAGTGATAAAAAAGCCATAGTATAGTATGTCGAAAAACACCATAGTAAAGTATGTCGAAAACAGTGATAATAACGCCATAGTATAGCATGTTGAAAACAGTGATTAAAACGCCATAGTATAGTATGTCGAAAACAGTGATAAAAAAGCCATAGTATAGTATGTCGAAAAAAGTGATAAAAAAGCCATAGTATAGCATGTCGAAAACAGTGATAAAAAAGCCATAGTATAGTATGTCGAAAAAAGTGATAAAAAAGCCACAGTATAGTATGTCGAAAAACACCATAGTATAGTATGTCGAAAACAGTGATAATAACGCCATAGTATAGCATGTTGAAAACAGTGATTAAAACGCCATAGTATAGTATGTCGACAACAGTGATAAAAAAGCCATAGTATAGTATGTCGAAAGAAACCATAGAATAGTATGTCGAAAAAGTGATAAAAAAGCCATAGTATAGCATGTCGAAAAACACCATAGTATAGTATGTCGAAAACAGTGATAATAACACCATAGTATAGCATGTTGAAAACAGTGATTAAAACGCCATAGTATAGTATGTCGACACGGTGATAAAAAAGCCATAGTATAGTATGTTGAAAAAAGCCATAGTATAGTATGTCGAAAAAAATGATAAAAAACGCCATAGTATGTCAAAAAAAGCCATAGTATAGTATGTCGAAAAAAGTGATAAAAAAGCCATAGTATAGTATGTCGAAAAACACCATAGTATAGTATGTCGAAAACAGTGATAATAACGCCATAGTATAGCATGTTGAAAACAGTGATTAAAACGCCATAGTATAGTATGTCGACAACAGTGATAAAAAAGCCATAGTATAGTATGTCGAAAAAGCCATAGTATAGTATGTCGAAAAAAGTGATAAAAAACGCCATAGTATAGTATGTCGAAAAACACCATAGTATAGTATGTCGAAAACAGTGATAATAACGCCATAGTTTAGCATGTTGAAAACAGTGATTAAAACGCCATAGTATAGTATGTCGACAACAGTGATAAAAAATCCATAGTATAGTATGTCGAAAAAAGTGATAAAAGACGCCATAGTGTAGTATGTCGAAAAAAGCCATAGTATAGTATGTCGAAAACAGTGATAAAAACGCCATAGTATAGTATGTCGAAAAAGGCCATAGTATAGTATGTCGAAAACAGTGATAAAAAAGCCATAGTATAGCATGTCGAAAAAAGTGATAAAAAACGCCATAGTATAGTATGTCAAAAAAAGCCATCCATCCATCCATCTTCGTCCGCTTATCCGGTGTCGGGTCGCGGGGGGAGCAGCTCCAGCAGGGGACCCCAAACTTCCCTTTCCCGAGCAACATTAACCAGCTCCGACTGGGGGATCCCGAGGCGTTCCCAGGCCAGGTTGGAGATATAATCCCTCCACCTAGTCCTGGGTCTTCCCGAGGCCTCCTCCCAGCTGGGCGTGCCTGGAACACCTCCCTAGGGGAGGGCCCAGGGGCATCCTTACCAGATGCCCGAACCACCTCAACTGGCTCCTTTTCACGCCAAAGGAGCAGCGCTCTACCGAAGCTCCTCCCGCGGATGACTGAGCTTCTCACCCTATCTCTAAGGGAGAACGCGCCAGCCACCCTCCTGAGGAAACCCATTTTGGCCGCTTGTACCCTGGATCTCGTTCTTTCGGTCATGACCCAGCCTTCATGACCATAGGTGAGAGGTAGGAACGAAAACTGACCGGTAGATCGAGAGCTTTGCCTTCTGGCTCAGCTCTCTTTTCGTCACAACGTTGCGATAGATGGAATGTAATACCGCCGCCCGCTCGCCGATTCTCCGACCAATCTCCCGGCTCAATTGTCCCCTCACTCGCGAACAAAACCCCAAAGTACGCTTGAACTCCTTCCGCGGGTAAGGACTCATTCCCTACCGGAGAAGGCATTCCATCGGTTTCCTGCTGAGAACCATGGCCTCCGATTTAGAGGTGCTGATCCTCATCCCACGCTTCACACTTTCGGCTGCGAACCGATCCAGTGAGTGCTGAAGGTCGCAGGCCGATGATGCCATCAGGACCACATCATCTGCAAAAAGCAGCGATGAGATCCCCAGCCCACCGAACTGCAACCTCTCCCCACCCCGACTACGCCTCGATATCCTGTCCATAAATATTACAAACAGGATTGGTGACAAAGCGCAGCCCTGGCGGAGGCCAACCCTCACCTGAAACGAGTCCGACTTACTGCCGAGAACCCGGACACAGCTCTCTTTGGTCGTACAGAGATTGGATGGCCCTGAGTAGAGACCCCCTCACCCCATACCCCCGCAGCACCTCCCAGAAGTATCTCCCGGGGGACCCGGTCATACGCCTTCTCCAAATCCACAAAACACATGTAGACCGGTTGGGCATACTCCCAGGCCCCCTCCAGGATCCTTGCGAGAGTGAAGAGCTGGTCCGTTGTTCCACGACCAGGACGGAATCCGCATTGTTCCTCCTCAACCTGAGGTTCGACTATCGGCCGAACCCTCCTTTCCAGCACCTTGGAGTAGACTTTACCATAAAGCCATAGTATAGTATGTCGAAAAAAGTGGTAAAAAAGCCATAGTATAGCATGTCGAAAACAGTGATAAAAAAGCCATAGTATAGTATGTCGAAAAAAGTGATAAAAAACGACATAGTATAGTATGTCAAAAAAAGCCATAGTATAGTATGTCGAAAAAAGTGGTAAAAAAGCCATAGTATAGTATGTCGAAAAAAGTGATAAAAACTGTATAGTATGTATGTTAACGCCATAGTATAGTATGTCGAGAAAAGTGATAAAAAGCCATAGTATAGTATGTCAGAGACAGTTGATAAAAACCATAGTAAAATGATGGTATAGTATGTAAAAAAGCCATAGTATAATTATGTGAAAAAAGTGATAAAAAGCCATAGTATGTATGTCGAAAAGTGATAAAAATACATAATTATGGTATGTTGAAGCATACATAGTATAGTATGTCGAAAAGTGATAAAAGCCATAGTATAGCATGTCGAAAAACAGTGATAAAAAACCATGAGTATAGTATGTCGAAAAAAGTGATAAAAAGCCATGTTATGGTATGTCGAAAAAGTCATGTATAGTATGTCGAAAATTTTTAAAAAGCAGGTATGGTATGTTGAAAGCACCTGTATAGCATGTCGAAAAAGTTGATAAAAAGCCATAGTATAGTATGTCGAAAAAGTGATAAAAAAGCCATGGTATAGTATGTCGAAAAAAGTCATAGTATAGTATGTCGAAAAAATGGTAAAAAGCCTTAATTATAGTGTCGAAAAAGTGATAAAAAGCCATGAGTATGGTATGTCGAAAGAAACCATAGTATGGTATGTCGAAAAAGTGATAAAAAGCCATAGTATGGTATGTCGAAAAACACCATAGTATGGAGTATGTCGAAAACAGTGATAATAACGCCATAGTATAGCATGTTGAAAACAGTGGTAACGCTTATAAGCCATAGTATAGTTATGTGAATGCAATAGCTTGCGGGCATAATTATAGTATGTTGAAAAAATATAGTATAGTATGTCGAAAACTGTGATAAAAAGCCATAGTATAGTTATGTTGAAAAAAGCCATGAGTATGGTATGTCGAAAAACTGATAAAAAACGCCATAGAATAGTATGTCGAAAGAAACCATAGAATAGTATGTCGAAAAAAGTGATAAAAAAGCCATAGTATAGTATGTCGAAAAACACCATAGTATAGTATGTCGAATACAGTGATAATAACGCCATAGTATAGCATGTTGAAAAAGTGATTAAAGCTACATAGTTATAGTATGTGACAACAGTGATAAAAACCATAGTATAGTATGTTGAAAACTGTGTATAACATAGTATAGTTATGTCGAAAAATCCATAGTATGATTATGTCGAAAAAGATTAGTAAAATGCAATGGTATAGTATGTTGAAAAGCACCACAGTATAGTATGTCGAAAAAAGCCATGAGTATAATTATGTCGAAAAAAAGTCATAGTATAGTATGTCGAAAAAAGTTATAAAAAGCCTTGAGTATAGTATGTTGAAAGCACCATATGTATAGCATGTCGAAAACAGTGATAAAAAGCCATAGTATAGTTGTCGAAAAGTCATAGTATAGTATGTCGAAAAAATGTTAAAAACCTTAAGTATGGTGTCGAAAAAGTGATAAAAGCCATAGTATGAGTATGTCGAGAAACCATAGATGTTATTATTCGAAAAGTGATAAAAAACCATGTATAGTATGTCGAAAAACCATGGTATAGTATGTCGAAAAAGGTGATAAAAAATAATTATATATTATGTTGAAAAGTCATAGTATAGTATGTCGAAAATGAATAAAAAGCCTTAATTATGGTATGTCGAAAAAGTGTTCAAAAGCCATGGTATGGTATGAGAAGAAATACATAGAATAGTATGTCGAAAAAGTGATAAAAATCATAGTATGGTATGTCGAAAAAAACCATGAGTATGGTATGCCGAAAACAGTGATAAAAAGCGTATAGTATAGCATGTTGAAAACAGTGGTCGCTGTATAGTTATAGTATGTCGGCACGTTGTAAAAAAAGCCATAGTATGAGGTATGTCGAAAAACTGTGATAAAGCATCGCCAGTATAGTATGTTGAAAAAAGCATAAGGTATAGTTATCGAAAAAATGATAAAAAAAGCTATAGAGATAGTTATGTAAAGAAACCATAGAATAGTATGTCGAAAAAAGTGATAAAAGCCATGTATAATATGTGGAAAAACACCATAGTATAGTTATGTCGAGATACAGTGATAATACGCCATAGTATAGCATGTTGAAAACAGTTGTCGCTGCTCATAGTATAGTATGTCGACAACAGTGATAAAAAACCATAGTATAGTATGCCGAAAACTGTGATAAAACGCCATAGTATGAGTATCTCGAAAAAATCCATAGTATAGTATGTCAAAAAAAGTGGTAAAAATGCTGTAGTATAGTATGTTGAAAAGCACCACAGTATAGTATGTCGAAAAAACTCATGGTATAGTATGTCGAAAAAAAGGTCATAGTATAATTATGTCGGAAAAAATGGTAAAAAGCCTTAGTATAAGTATGTCGAAAAAGTTAAAAAGCCATAGTATGGTATGTGAAAACCATAGAATAGTTATGTCGAAAAAAGTGTAAAAACCATAGTATAGTTATGTCGAAAAAACATCATAGTTTTTGTTCGAAAACAGTGTATTATGCATAGTATAGCATGTTGAAAACAGTGGGTAGCGCCATAGTATAGTTATGTCGACAACAGTGATAAAAACCATAATTATAGTATGTCGAAAACTGTGATAAAACGCCATAGTATAGTATGTTAGAAAAACCATAGTATAGGTATGTAAAAAAATTAAAAGCCTATAATTATGGTAAATGTCAAAAACCCATAGTATAGCATGTTGAAAACAGTGATAAAAACCATGGTATAGTTATGGAAAACTGTGTACAACACCAGGTATGAGTATGTCGAAAAAGTGGTAAAATCTTAGTATGGTATGTTGAGAAAGCACCACAGTTATGGTAGTCGAAGAACCATAGGATAATATGTCGAAAAAGAGTGATAAAAGCTCAATTATGGTATGTCGAAAAGCCATAGTATGGTATGTGAAAAGTGAAGTAAAAACCATAGTATAGCATGTCGAAACATGATAAAAACCATAGTGTATATTATGTCGAAAAAGGTGATAAAAAATACTATGGTGTCGAAAGCCATGGTATAATTGTATTGTCGCCATGGTAAAGGGTATGTTGAAAAAGTGATAAAATTCATAGTTATAGCATGTCGAAACAGTGATAAAAACCCATGAGTATGGTATGTCGAAATTTAATGATAAAGCGTATGGTATATTATGTCGAAAATATGAATTATGGTATGAAACAGTGATAAACGCAGTATTATGGTATGTCGAAAAAGCTCATAGTGGATTAACGAAAACAGTGATAAAAAGCCATGGTATAGTATGTCGAAAAGATTGTAAAAGCCATATTGTATGTAGAAACGGTGATAAAAAAACATAGTATAGTATGTCAAAGAACCATAGAATAGTATGTCAAAAGAGTGATAAAAAACCATGTATGTCGAAAACAGTGATAAAACACCATAATATATTTGTCAAAAACAGGGATACGCCATGGTATACTATGTCGAAAATGTGATAAAAAACAGAATGGTATGTCGAAAGAAACATAGAATAGTATGTTGAAAAATGATAAAACCATGGTATAGTTGTGAAAACAGTGTAAAAACATAATATAGTTTGTCAAAAAGGGTTAAAACATAGTATTAACTATGAAACTGTGATAAAAAACATAGAATAGTATCAAAGAACATAGGATAATTATGTTGAAAAAACGATAAAACCATGGTATAGTATGTTGAAAGCTACATGGTATGGTATGTTGAAAACAGTGTTAAAAACATAGGTATAGCATGTTGAAAAACACCATAGGTATAGCATGCGAAAAAAGTAAAACGTCATGGTATAGCATGAAACAGTGGTCGCTATGGTATGTAGACAACGTGATAAAAACGTTATGGTATGTCAAAAACCCCATAATTATGGTATGAAAAGATAAAAGCCATAGTATAATTATGTCGAAAAAGTGATAAAATGCCATGGTATAGTATGTGAAAAAAATAGTATAGTCGTCAAAAAGCGTAAAAACATAAGTATAGTGTCGAAAACAGTGATAAAAACCATAATTATGGTATGTCGAAAAACACCTAGGTATAGTATGTCGAAAACAGTGATAATAAGCATAGTATAGTATGTGCGACAACAGTGATAAAAAACATGTATAGTATAGTATGTAAAAAACCATAGTATAGTATGTGAAAAAGTGATAAAGCGCATGGTGTGAGTATGTAAAAAACTTGTATGGTATGTGAAAACTGTGATAAAACATGGTATGGTATGTTGAAAACCTTATGGTATGAAAAAGATAAAACCATAGTATAGTATGTAAACTAATTATAGTTATGTGAAAAGTAAAAACCATGGTATAGTATGCATGAAACATGATAAAAACCATAGTATAATTATGTATGTCGAAAAAGCCATAGTAGTATGTGAAAAAGTGTAGTATAGTTATGTCAAAAACCATAGTATAGTAATGTGAAAAACCATAATTATGGTATGTTGAAAAACATGAATTATAAAATACGCCATAATATATGTCAAAAAAATGGTATAGTTATGTCGAGAAAAGATAAAAAAACCATGGTATAGTTGTGAAAACCATAGTAGTATGTCGAAAAAGTATAAAAACCATAGTATGGTATGTCGAAAACCATAGTATAGTGTATGGAGGGTAAAAATTATAGCGATAGATGTAGAAAGATAAATATTATCAAAAAGTTGATAAAAACCATAGTATAGTATGTCGAAAAGTGGTAAAACCAGGTATGGTATGTTTTGAAAAGCACCATAGTATAGTATGGGAAAAACCATAATTATAGTATGTCGAGAAAAGTGATAAAAATCATAGTTATGGTGTGTGGAAACCATAGAATAATTATGTTGAAAGTGATAAAAAGCCATAGTATAGTGTCGGAAAGAAAAAACGATAATGTATGTGAAAAGGGTGTCAAAATGGTATGGTGGAAACCATGGTATGGTATGTGAAAGTGTTGTGTTTTGGTGGTAATTTATGGTATGTGAAAAGTGATAAAAAAATAATTATAGTATGTGAAAAATGATAAAACCATAGTATAGTATGTGATAAATGATAGTATTAAGATGTTGAAACTTTCGCAGTATATGTGAAACAGTGATAAAACCATAGTTATGAATTATGTCGAAAATGTGATAAGCCATAATTATAATTATCGAAGCCATAGTATGGTATGCCGAAACAGTGATAAAACGCTATAGTATAGTATGTCGAAAAGCCATAGTATAGCATGTCGAAAACAGTGAAAAAAAGCCATAATAAGATTATCGAAAAAATTGTAAAAAACCATAGTGTTGTGACGAAACAGTGATAAAAAGCCATAGTTATAGTATGTCAAAAGAACCATAGAATAGTATGTCAAAAAGTGATAAAAAGCCATAGTTATGTCGAAAACAGTGATAAAAACACCATAATATAGTTTGTCAAAACAGGGATAAAACGCCATAATATATATGTCGAAAACTGTGATAAAAAGCCATAGAATAGTATGTCGGAAGAAACCATAGAATAGTATGTCGAAAAAAATGATAATAAAGCCATAGTATAGTATGTCGAAAACAGTGATAAAAACACCATAATATAGTTTGTCAAAAACAGGGTTAAAAACGCCATAGTATACTATGTCGAAAACTGTGATAAAAAAGCCATAGAATAGTATGTCGAAAGAAACCATAGAATAGTATGTTGAAAAACCGATAAAAAGCCATAGTATAGTATGTTGAAAGGCCATAGTATAATTATGTTGAAAACAGTGATAAAAAGCCATAGTATAGCATGTTGAAAAACACCGTATAGCATGTCGACGAAACAGATAAATACGCGATCATAGGTATAGCATGCCGAAAACAGTGATTAAAACGCGCAGTATAGTATGGCGACAACAGTGATAAAACCTAGTATAGTATGTCAAAAACACCATAGTTATAGTATGTCGAAAACAGTGTGCGTAAACGTCATTATGGTATGTGAAAAAATGTACGTCATAGTTATAGTATGTCGAAAAAACCATGAGTATAGTATGTCAAAAAGTGGTAAAACGCCATAGTATATGGTGTCGAAAACAGTGATAAAAGCGGTATAGTAACGATCAAAAACTGATAGAAAAGCCATAGTATAGTATGTCGAAAACAGTGATGATAAAACGCCATAGTATAGTATGTCAAAAGAACCATAGAATAGTATGTCGAAAAGGTGATAAAAAGCCATAGTACGATTATGCGGCGTATAGTTATATGTTATGTCGAAAACACTGATAATAACGCCATAGTATAGCATGTTGAAAAAACTGATAAAAAAGCCAGAGTATAGTATGTTGAAAAGCGCCATAGTATAGTATGTCAAAAAAACTGATAAAAAAGCCATAGTATAACATGTCGAAAAAGGTGATAAAAAAGCAATAGTATAGTATGTCGAAAAACACCATAGTATAGCATGTCGAAAACAGTGATAAAAAAGCCATAGTATAGTATGTCAAAAGAAACCATAGAATAGTATGTCAAAAAAAGTGATAAAAAAGCCATAGTATGTCGATAACAGTGATAAAAACACCATAATATAGTTTGTCAAAAACAGTGATAAAAACGCCATAGTATACTATGTCGAAAACTGTGATAAAAAAGCCATAGTATAGTATGTCGAAAGAAACCATAGAATAGTATGTCGAAAAAAAATGATAATAAAGCCATAGTATAGTATGTCGAAAACAGTGATAATAACGCCTTAGTATAGCATGTTGAAAAAACTGATAAAAAAGCCATAGTATAGTATGTTGAAAGACGCCATAGTATAGTATGTTGAAAACAGTGATAAAAAAGCCATAGTATAGCATGTCGAAAAACACCATAGTATAGCATGTCGAAAACAGTAATAAAAACGTCATAGTATAGCATGTCGAAAACAGTGATTAAAACGCATAGTATAGTATGTCGACAACAGTGATAAAAAAGCCATAGTATAGTATGTCAAAAAACACCATAGTATAGTATGTCGAAAACAGTGATAAAAACGCCATAGTATGTCGAAAAAAGTGATAAAAAAGCCATAGTATAGTATGTCGAAAAAAGCCATAGTATAGTATGTCAAAAAAAGTGGTAAAAACGCCATAGTATAGTATGTCGAAAACAGTGATAAAAAACGGCATAGTATAGTACGTCAAAAAAACTGATAGAAAAGCCATAGTATAGTATGTCGAAAACAGTGATAAAAACGCCATAGTATAGTATGTCGAAAAAGTGATAAAAAAAGCCATAGTATAGTATGTGGAAAAAACTGATAAAAAAGCAATAGTATAGTATGTCGAAAACAGTGATAAAAACGCCATAGTATAGTATGTCGAAAACAGTGATAAAACGCCATAGTATGGTATGTCAAAGAAACCATAGAATAGTATATCGAAAAAGTGATAAAAAGCCATAGTTACAGTATGTCGAAAACGCCATGAGTATGGTATGTAAAACACTGATAATAGCGGCCATAGTATAGCATGTTGAAAAAACTGTTAAAAAGCCAGAGTATAGTATGTTGAAAGCCATGGTATGGTATGTCAAAAACTGATAAAAAGCCATAGGTATAACATGTCGAAAAGGTGATAAAAAGCCATAGTATAGTATGTCGAAAAACACCATAGTATAGCATGACGAAAAAACGGATAAAAAAGCCATAGTATAGCATGACGAAAAAGGTGATAAAAAAGCCATAGTATAGTATGTCGAAAAATGCCATAGTATAGTATGTCGAAAACAGTGATAAAAAAGCCATAGTATAGTATGCCGGAAAAACTGATAAAAATGCCATAGTATAGTATGTTGAAAAACGCCATATGCCGTATGTCGAAAAAGTGATAAAAAAGCCATAGTATAGCATGTCGAATAAAGTGATAAAAACGCCATAATATAGTATGTCGAAAACAGTGATAAAAACACCATAATATAGTATGTCAAAAACAGTGATAAAAACGCCATAGTATATAGCATGTCGAAAACAGTGATAAAAACGCCATAGTATAGTATGTCGAAAACAGTGATAAAAACGGCATAACAATAATTAAAATGCTGCAATAAAAATATCAAGTGCAGCTCAAGAAGTGCACAAATAAAAGCATGGCTTTGGTTTCATTTAGAAATATATATATAGGCCTACCTATTTTGTCTTTTTTCGACATACAGTGATATTATGTCGAAAAAAGTGATAAAAAAAAGCCATTTTTATCACTGTATGTCGAAAAAAAGCCACAGCATAGCATTTCCCAAAAAAGTGATAAAAAGCCATAGTATAGTATGTTGAAAAAGTGATAAAAAAGCCAGAGTATAGTATGTCGAAAAAAGCCATAGTAAAGTATGTCAACAAAGTTATAAAAAGAGCCATAGATAAACCTGACCGAAGAACTTTTGCAAATTGGCAGCTCTACAATGAAAACTGATGATATTTAAGGTCACAGTGACATTTTAACTGTAGTATTGTAGCTACTGTAAATATCTGGACATTTGGCCACTGGTGAGATGAAAAATAGACTATACACAACATGATCCAGAAGCACAAGGAATAACACAAAGTGTCTATTTTAGATTGGATTTTCTAATTTAAGCATACATATCTGAACTGTACTTACAGCCAACACCCCCAACGATAAGGACCTCTTTGGAGCCACAGTGAGCCATGGCCCTCTCCGTGATCTCCACCAGCATGGAGAACACAGTCTCCTGCAGGGAGAGAGGCATTATTGTTGGGCAATACTGAAATAGCTTACTAATGGTTCTATAGAGTTTTTATACTAACTGAGCTACACAGATCCACCATGTGGGACAGAATCACATTAACAGACTGATAGTGATAGTTCTTAGTACCTGCAGGGAGAAACATAGGTCCTCTGCTGCACACTGACCCGAGCTTAGCATCTTATGAGACGCTTCCTTCGGGAGAAAAAAAGGAAAAACTGTTACAGGGTTTCTGTAGGTTTTACCAAGTCAAATTTAAGACTTGTTAAGACCATTATGAATGAAATTTAAGATCTATATCATGACATTAAAAACAAAAACAAAAAAACTGCAGGTGTCGGGAAACAAGTCTGAAACAATTCTCTGATTTCCTCATTCGCATTATAGGACTGGTGTCTAGTCACCCCTTGGTGACCAGATTTCCCGGAAATAAAAACGGGACACTTTGCACGTGACCGTAGTGGTCGTGCACGCACACGCTTTTTAACGTGAACATGTGCCAGCCCAGCTCAGACAGACACAATTTTGCCAACAGAACACGTAGGCCTACTGCTCACAACATGATGGGGTATCTGAGTTAATATTCATGAATTTTCTTGGTATGTAGCCTACATATCTAAGAAATAAAATTAAAAGATATTGAGTGAGTTTTGTGTGGGACCAACTTCATTTTTCAGAATTAAAGCATTCTTTTGGAAAATGCACCCACTGACCTTGTGAAAAACTTTGTGAAAAGGTATTTTTCATTGCACGGCGCTAAACGAATTATTTGGAACTGCTGCCACAGGTTTGAACTAAAGTTATGGTAACACTTTACGGTAAGGGTACATGAATTATGAATTCATGGATGAATTAATTCATGATTTGTGCATTATTTCATTCCTTTATATCTTATGAATCATCAGGAATTGACATGAGTTCATAGCCTCTCATTCATGACCTCATGCATGAACAACACATCAACTAAAGCATTAGGTAAGGTGGATACATCATTATGCACAAGTTGTGTTCAAATCAGAATTTGCGCAGTGATGACCACATTTTTTTGCAGAAAAATAAATAATCATGATCATGCTTAATAAATCATAATTCATAATGATGTGCCCATGTACCTAATGCTTTAGTTGTGTTGTTCATGTATGAGGTCACGAATGACAGACTATGAACACGTCAATTCCTGATGATTCATGGGATATTAAGGAATGCAGTAACACACGAACCATTAATTACATAATGCATAATAATACATCAATTAATTCATGCTTGAATTCATGATCAGTCACGTACCCTTACCGTAAAGTGTTACCAGTGTTATTCTAACCAACAACACACACACACACACACACACACACACACACACACACACACACACACACACACACACACACACACACACACACACACACACACTAATGTAATCTCATTTGATAGAGCAGATAGCTTCCCTATTGGAAACATTCATTCCGTATACAGTATTTGTTAGAGGAGTGAATTTGCTCAAGAATCAATTTGTTGGCTGAAAGCCTACTGTGAAATTGCGGACAGATGTCAGCAAAATTGGCCCGTGTGACGAGTAGCGTCTTTAAGGTGGGAATGGTCATGCGGTTCCTCTCGTCAGTCCATGTGTTGTTCATGAGCGAAAAGATCCGCTCAACGGGAGCATTTGTGCCCGGTAGACACATGGCGAACTGACAAAGGAGACCTACATTTTTGAACGGAATCTCCCTGCTTTTGAAATGTGCGATCATTTCCACCCAGTGCTTGTCCGCTGACTTTCCAGCGGACCTGGAGGGACTGGTTAAAACGAGACAGATAAGAAGAGGCATTGCGACAATGTTTACAAATATACATTGTAACGCTGGCTGCACAGATTATGCAGACACAGACCGCTACAATTGACACACACACACACACACACACACACACACACACACACACAAAAAAAAAAAAAAACAAAAAAAACACACACACACACACAGTCTTCTGTTGCCTCTGATGTACGTTTTAGAGCACCAGAGAGCCGCGCAGGTACGTTAGTGGCACCAAAATGAGGCACCGAAATCCACGTTGCTATTAGGCCCTATGCTCGTCTTTGGTATGTTTAATAGTAGAACGTGATCACTAATTCCATCATACAAAACTCCACATTGCGGAACATTATCCAGGCATACATATGGCATAACGTTATTTATTATTCACCATAAGGCCACTTTTAATGAGTAACAAACGGTTTGTGGCATAAGCACTGTCTGTGGGAATAAGCCACTACCGTAGCGAGGCTATCAATAGCCATGTTAGCTCATGTTAGATCTAATACTTTGGGAACATCTGCAAGAATATTTTAAATTACTTAAAAGTTTGTCACTGATTGTTGCCTGACGTTACCACGTTCACATGCCATTAAACGGTGTGCCGGTGGAACACAACTGGCACAGGTCAGTGTAGTGAGCGGCCAGTGCCACCAGGGGATCGGTTTATGCCGCTGTCAAAGTGGCATATACCATCAGCCACTGGCAAATGCCGCTGTAGTGAGTGGCATGTCCACCTGGGGACCACAGTGCTTTTCAATCTCGGCGTTACTGCACAAAAAAAAACTACAACAAAAAGGAATAATAAGCGTTGCGAGAGCATTTCAATGAGCATTAGAGGTAGTGTTACATGGACGTAGGAAAATTAATTTAAGACCTAGACACAATATTTTAGCAAATGTAAGACATTTTAAGGCCTTATATTTTGATTTTAAAATTTAAGACTTTATAAGGCCCGCGGAAACCCTGTGTTAGGATCATAAACCAATAGAATGATGTAGTTGGCATCAACCTGTAGCCTTGAGTATCACTTTCGGGATTTGCCTTATTAACATCTTCACCATGTCAAAAGACAACATAGGAGGATTAATCCATTATGATAGCCCTTATTAGTTAGAGATAGTTCAACGGACAAGCAAAACACTCACCTCAATATAGGATAAGATCCCAGAGAATGAGACATCCTTCTTTTTACTGTATATGGCAGCTCCACATACTGACTCCCTCTAACAGCATGGGCAAAAAAGCGATGTTAAGTAGTGTAAAAACAAACACTAAGCACACACCACATTCCAAAAGAGCCAAGTGAAGCGACAGTGTCTCTCACTCACTTTTTGGCCATCTGCTCTATGTTGTAGCCTGGACTGGGGTCATTGGAAATCTGAGTGGAGAAACGGCCACACTAAGTATGAATACACATCTATCACATACAGTAAAAGGCAAATAGATGCTCTAATGAAGACCATAATGGCGCAGACCTTTATAACTCTAGCGAACCTGTCCAGACAGTTGCCAACTGCAATGTCGATGGTCTCCCCAAATATTCTGTACCGCCGCTCTGAGTATGCAATAACCTGCACAGGAAGAAATTACATTTGCACCTGATTAACTTATACCTCAGTGTATGTTATTGCTCAGGAAGTGCGAGAGACAAAGAACAACCAAAACCCAAATACTTAGAATCATGCAGACTAGTAGGTTTTCCTTGTGAGAGAGGCCGGCATACAGAAACCAACCTGCGTGTTCCCTCCACTGACATAAAGCACGGTAGGGTTGTCAGCTTGTGTGATGAGTCGGCCCATCTCAATGTGTCCAATGCAGTGGTTGACGCCGAGGAGCGGCTTCCCCCAAAGCTGTGCGACTGTACGAGCCACGAGAGCCACCGTTACCAGAGGAGCACCCATACCAGGACCTGAGAAGAGAGAAGGGAGAAAAAGAGAGAATGAGAGAGAGGTGTTTTTCACGTTGGAGTGATATTATATCCTTGTTTGAGAGAGAACTAGGCCTGTAACAATTATTACATAATTGTCTAATCGCAATTATTTTACATAATTGCAGTTTCTATGTTTAACCGCAATTAATTTCTGACATTAAAGCTTTAGTGCGTAACTTTTTTACAATAATGAACGTCCGTAACAATCAAGCCATTGCCAAATGAGTTGCTACAAAGCTAATTGAGATTATCAGCTTCACACAACTCTCTCTGTATTTCTCAGTATGACTATGTTCAGAAACTAGTGGCGTCCGGCGACTTTCGCACGTAGAAACTAGAGTGGAGATTCTGAAGAGTCCATCATGTTTTTTTTAATCCTCCGTGGGCTCCTTAGCTACGTAGCAACTGTGTGTTGGAGGAGTGGGGGTGGTGCGCGATCACGTAAGGCTTGTATCATGTGGACGTGCCGACAGTGATGTTGTCATTACTTTGAATTCCTCATGGGGGTGACAAAAACTACGCACTATAGCTTTAACTAAGGTGCTAAGGGGTATAATAATAATAATAATAATAATAATAATAATATTATATATACATATATATATATATATATATATATATATAGCTGAAAGATTGATGACTGAGATGTGTGTTGGCTGGTTAATGACATGATAGCTTAGTATCTTAGTATACCTCCTCTCTCTAAATATACTTGAGAGATAGTTATTGTATATGTATATATATATATTTATATTAGGGGTGTAAGAAAAATCGATACACTTGAGTATCACGATATTTTCTTTTGCAATACTGTATTGAGTTTCAAAAAGGCAATATCGATTTTTTTTTTTATGTTCAAAAATATTCATGTAAGACAGTGGTTCACGTTTATGTTGTGTTGAAACCCCCTACCACTAGTTGCCAATGCTGGGACGCACCACTAGTGTCCTTGCCTAACAGTGCCTAGCAGTGCCTAACAGTGCCTAACAGTGCCTAGCAGTGCCTGACTTTTTGCTAGAAGCTAACAACGTAGCTATGGCTGAACTTTGGCCTTCTTTAGCATGTAAAAATTTGCTCACTAAGAACCTGTGAACCACAATCCCAAACTGGCAGTTTGATTTTCTGTGTACTGAATTGTTTACCTAAAGTTTGACTTTTATGCACATCATGTCTTTTTTTAAATATTAGTTTTTCTAAAATTATACTTTAAAAAAAATCCCAATATATCGCCTTACGCACAGTATCGAAATATATTGCAATATATTGAATCGTGACCCATGTATTGTGATACATATAGTATCGCCAGATTCTTGCCAATAAATATATAAATATATATATATGTGAGTATTTAGGGTGAAGTGTTTATGTGTGATATGATCCCTATTTAATCAAAACAGGTCTGGAGCCTGATGTATTCAAACTTTTAGCCCAAATCCTAGTGAAAGTACAATGTACAGCAATCCTTCAAACATCTGGCAAGTACAAATCTTTTCCGACCGCAAGGTGAACACCCAGGGTGTCACGTTACCTTTTGTGTATGCCACACAGTCGATGTCTGCAGGCTTCAGCCCTGCTTGCTCCAGCGCCTCCTTCAGGACAGTCAGTATGACAGCACGGTGGTGCCTGGCGGTGTCACTCGGCATGAAGCCTGATGGGTAAAAAAACATGTTGTCAACTTCACATGCAAAGACTGTTATACTTTGACATATCACCGGTGAAGTTAAGGTGACACAATCTGACTTGCCTTGACCAGGGGGGGTAATGTAGGTCCGTCTCGGGTTGGAAAGCACTTCGCCATCCCTGATGATTCCGATGCCGATCTTATTGGCACTGCCCTCAAATCCAATTACTACAGTCATGGCAGCTAAAAAAAATAATTTTTAGGAAAGAGAAAAGAGAAGGCTAATAAATTAATAAACCAATCAACTTTATTTGTCACGTGAAATCGTACAAGGTACAATTCCAGCGGGCAAAGCAAATGGTGCGATGGGAAAACTATATATATATATTTTTCTTTTTTCTTTTTTTTTTTAGAGGTGTGACGAGATCTCGTTCCCACAAGATTAAACGTGACGAGATTTCTCATTGAGGTAAACAAATGTCTTGCGATGTCAGTCTATACTGTCTATGATGTCAATACACAAGTGCAGAGCAGCAGCCTTGAAATTAGCATAGAAAATCCCCCGGCCGTTCTCCAAAGCTGACTCTGAGTTTACTTTTGCAGAGCGATAGCTGAAGAAAAAAGTTGCCTGTAAAACCCAGCGTTAGAACGTTAGCGAGTACCGCCGCTCTCTCGCCCGAGACACACGTCCGCAGCGTGCAGTTCACTGTGGCGCTGTCTCGCGCCGACCACTCTCTTTCTCTGTTAAAATGAGTTGGGAAGCGGACGGCAAAACCTAACTTTACTTGTAATAATATTTAACAAAGACAAATGTTCTCCCTTCGTCCTATAATATTCATAAATCGATACTAGAGTAGTCTACCTCCTTGTTTATTGCTGCAATGAATAAAATGCAGAGGAGAAAAGAGCATCTGTCTTCACAAAAATCATCTGTTGAGTATATGATGGTAATTTATTTGTGCTTTAGAACGTAATCAATGTGAAACAACAGTAAAATAAGCTTTATTTCTCTCTGTCTACTGTACAATGATAAATTCAATTACAAAACATTTGGTCTCAACGGACTCAACTACTTCCAGAAAACGCTTGGTTATGTTGTAACCTTGGCTCTCTGAGTGAGACACTCTCCCCACCAAACACATGGAATAAGTAACAGTGTTAGTTATACAAGAGAGATGCCAGTCATTTGAGTTTATGGCAAAACAATTCAGTGCTCAGTTTTCATTTTGTGACTTTCGATTGAATAAAGGACTATTTTTCCAGTCTTATTTCTTCATTGAAGTTTTCTGTAAAATAGTGTTAAAATCTCGTCTCGATCTTGTGAACCCAATTTACGTGTCTGTCTCATGAGCTGGAGTCGTCACACCCATATATATATATATATATATATATATATATATATATATATATATATATATATATATATATATATATATATATTTTTTTATATAGTTCAAATATTTCAACTCAAATGGTCAAACTCCCACACTCTGGTGTCATCACAACATTAACAGCCTTGGTCTGGGGCCTAGGCTGAAAGAGAAAATTGGACACATTGAAGGCAAAAAGAGGAAAGCTTCCTTACTGTTTGAAGGCTATTGGAAGGTTTTAATCCAATCAGGAACCTTATTAGCCAATATCACTAATGACCACACTTTAAAATAGTAATTTTCTCCAACAGACAACATTGCAAAATGATCAAGACAAGATGAGGGGTTACTGGAGGGCACTTAATAAATATACACTCTAATAATAGATTTTTTTCCAAGCTGTCTTAGAACAAGGGAGGTGTTCCAGATTTGTATTTTCTATTAATAATTGCATGTTCTGTTCAAGAAATAAATTACTCACCACAGAGAGTACTATTCAGTCTGTGGAAATTTTATATGACGGCTTCTGTGGCTCTGGAGGGAGCTTTCCAAAGTCTCTAAAAAATAACTCTGATGATGTTTTTTCTGGTTATTTCAGCTTCAGCTTGGAAACTAAATTTTTTTTGCAGAAAGCATGCGTTACAATCTCTGGGTGTGAATTTTGAAGGACATGACCATTTACCAGGCAGAATACTGTAGGTCAAATCCAAGACGCTTTAAGATGCATTATGGGAAATTAAAGTGTTTTGGGGGTTTGACCTATGCTTGAGACTAAATATAAATCTGAATATGTCAGGCTAAGCTGCTTCTTCTTTCATGAATGTATTTCTTAAGTGCCTAAATTCTGACAGGGGTTGGGGATCAGCACCATAAGCCTGAATAGTGATAAAGAGAAAACAGTGGATGGAAATGGAGGAGGAAGAAGGGACATGAAATGGAAATAAATGACCATGTCAAAAAAAAAAGATTTAGATAGAAGGTCTAAACTGTGATAAAAACTTATAAGATGGTTGAAAAATAGTATGTTTGAATGATAAAAAAAGAGGAGATGGGGTCAAAGAATGGAAATGGAATGAAGGAGGAACAGGAAGAGGAGGAATGGAAATGATAAATGAAATAAAAGGAATGGAAGTGTCTAAAAGGATAAAAGCCATAGTATGTCTAAAAGAAACCATAGAATAGTATGTTGAAAAAGGACAAAAAGCCATAGTATAGTATGTCTAAAGAAACATGGAATGAAGGTCGAAAGTGATAAAAGCCATAGAGAACACTGAAGGGTATAAAGAAAGAGGAAGAAAGAAATGGACAACAGGAATCAAAGAAGGATAAATGAAATGGATAAATGAAAGAAGGAAGGAAATAAATGGAAATAAAAAACATAGAAGAAGGTCTAAAAGAAACCATAGAATAGTATGTCAAAAAGATAAAAAAGGAACAGAAACACCATAATAGGAATGAATGGGAAAGGATGGGAACGAGAGAAGAGGAAGGAAACAGATAAAGAAGAAACCAGGAATAGGAAAATGAAAATGGATAAATGGAGGAAGGAAATGGAATGGAATGGAAGGAAAATAAAGAAAGGAAAGGAAACAGGAAGAAATGGAATAATTAAAATCAATAGTGACTGTCTAAAAATGAAAAGATGAACGATAAAGAAGAAGGAAGGAAAGAAATGGAGGAAGGAATGGAAGGAAGGAATGGAATGGAATGGAATGAAGATGGAAGGAATGAAGAGGAATGGAACATGGAACTTAGTATAAAGGTTGAAAAAAACTGATAAAAAGCAGAGTATAGAAAGAAAGCCATAGTAGTATGTCAAAAACTGATAAAAAAAAAGCCATAAGTATAACATGTCAAAAAGGTGATAAAAAGCAATAATTATAGTATGGCGAAAAACACCATGAAGTATAGCATGTCGAAAAAGTGATAAAAACCATAGTATAGTATGTCAAAGAAACTCATAGAATAAGTATGTCGAAAAAAGTGATAAAAAAGCCATAATTATGTTGATAACAGTGATAAAAACACCATAATATAGTTTGTCAAAACGATTAAACGCCATAGTATACTATGTCGAAACTGTGATAAAAACATAGTATAGTATGTGAAGAAACCATAGAATAAGGTAGAAAAAATGATAATAAAGCCATAGTATAGTATGCTCGAAAACAGTGATAATAACGCTTTTAGTATAGCATGTTGAAAAAACTGATAAAAGCCATAGTATAGTATGTGAAGCTATAGTATAGTATGTTGAAAACAGTGATAAAAAGCCATAAGTATAGCATGTGAAAAACACCATAGTATAGCATGTCGAAAACAAGTATAAAACTCATAGTATAGTATCTCGAAAACAGTGATTAAAACATAGTAAGTATGCCAAACAGTGATAAAAAGCCATGAGTATAGTATGTCAAAAACACCATAGTATAAGTATGTGAAAATAGTGATAAAAAGCCATGAGTATGTCGAAAAAGTGATAAAAACCATAGTTAATTATGTCGAAAAAGCCATAGTATAGTATGTCAAAAAGTATAAGCCATATAAGTAGTGAAAGTGATGGCAGAGTATAGTACGGTCAAAAAAACGATGAAAAGCCATAGTATAGTATGTCGAAAACAGTGATAAAAACGCCATAGTATAGTATGTCGAAAAAGTGATAAAAAAAGCCATAGTATAGTATGTGGAAAAAACTGATAAAAAAGCAATAGTATAGTATGTCGAAAACAGTGATAAAACGCCATAGTATAGTATGTCGAAAACAGTGATAAAAACGCCATAGTATAGTATGTCAAAAGAAACCATAGAATAGTATGTCGAAAAAAGTGATAAAAAAGCCATAGTACAGTATGTCGAAAAACGCCATAGTATAGTATGTCGAAAACACTGATAATAACGCCATAGTATAGCATGTTGAAAAAACTGATAAAAAAGCCAGAGTATAGTATGTTGAAAAGCGCCATAGTATAGTATGTCAAAAAAACTGATAAAAAAGCCATAGTATAACATGTCGAAAAAGGTGATAAAAAAGCCATAGTATAGTATGTCGAAAAACACCATAGTATAGCATGACGAAAAAAACGGATAAAAAAGCCATAGTATAGCATGACGAAAAAGGTGATAAAAAAGCCATAGTATAGTATGTCGAAAAATGCCATAGTATAGTATGTCGAAAACAGTGATAAAAAAGCCATAGTATAGTATGCCGGAAAAACTGATAAAAATGCCATAGTATAGTATGTTGAAAAACGCATACCGTATGTCGAAAAGTGATAAAAAGCCATAAGTATAGCGTACGAATAAAGTGTAAAACGCCATAATATAGTATGTCGAAAACAGTGAAAAAACACCATAATATAGTATGTCAAAACAAAGTGATAAAAACGCCATAGTATATAGCGTCGAAAACAAGTGATAAAAAGCGCATAGTATGAGTATGTCGAAAACAGTGATAAAAACGGCATAACAATAATTAAAATGCTGCAATAAAATATCAAGTGCAGCTCAAGAGTGTCACAAATAAAAGCATGGCTTTGGTTTCATTTAGAAATATATATATAGGCCTACCTATTTTGTCTTTTTCGACATACAAGTGATATTATGTCCGAAAAAAGTGATAAAAGCAATTTTATCACTGTATGTCGAAAAAAAGCCACAGCATAGCATTTCCCAAAAAAGTGATAAAAAAGCCATAGTATAAGTATGTTGAAAAGTGATAAAAAGAAGCCAGAGTATGGTATGTCGAAAAGCCATAGTAAAGTATGTCAACAAAGTTATAAAAAGAGCCATAGATAAACCTGACCGAAGAACTTTTGCAAATTCGGTCGCCCTACAATGAAAACGTGATATTTAAGGTCACAGTGACATTTTAACTGTAGTATTGTAGCTACTGTAAATATCTGGACATTTGGCCACTGGTGAGATGAAAAATAGACTATACACAACATGATCCAGAAGCACAAGGAATAACACAAAGTGTCTATTTTAAGATTGGATTTTCTAATTTAAGCATACATATCTGAACTGTACTTACAGCCAACACCCCTAACGATAAGGACCTTGTTTGGAGCCACAGTGAGCCATGGCCCTCTCGTGATCTCCACCAGCGTGGAGAACACAGTCTCCTGCAGGGAGAGAGGCATTATTGTTGGGCAATACGGAAATAGCTTACTAATGGTTCTATAGGGTTTTTATACTAACTGAGCTACACAGATCCACCATTTGGGACAGAATCACATTAACAGACTGATAGTGATAGTTCTTAGTACCTGCAGGGAAGAAACACATAGGTCCCTCTGCTGCACACGGACCGAGCTTAGCATCTTAGAGGACGCTTTCGAAAAAGGAAAAAAAAAAAAAAAAAAAATTACAGGGTTTCTGTAGGTTTTACCAAGTCACATTTAAGACTTGTTAAGACCATTATGAATGAAATTTAAGATCTATATCATGACATTAAAAACAAAAACAAAAACTGCAGAGTGTCGGTCGGAGAAACAAGTCTGAAACAATTCTCTGATTTCCTCATTCGCATTATAGGACTGGTGTCTAGTCACCCCTTGGTGACCAGATTTCCCGGAAATAAAAACAGGACACTTTGCACGTGACCGTAGTGGTCGTGCACGCACAAGCTTTTTAACGTGAACATGTGCCAGCCCAGCTCAGACAGACACAATTTTGCCAACAGAACACGTAGGCCTACTGCTCACAACATAATGGGGTAATATTAACTATTATATAGTTAATATTCATATAGTTAATATTCATGAATTTTCTTGGTATGTAGCCTACATATCTAAGAAATAAAATTAAAAGATATTGAGTGAGTTTTGTGTGGGACCAACTTCATTTTTCAGAATTAAAGCATTCTTTTGGAAAATGCACCCACTGAACTTGTGAAAAACTTTGTGAAAAGGTATTTTTCATTGCACGGCTACGCGATTTATTTGGAACTGCTGCCACAGGCTTGAACTAAAGTTATGGTAACACTTTACGGTAAGGGTACATGAATTATGAATTCATGGATGAATTAATTCATGATTTGTGCATTATTTCATTCCTTTATATCTTATGAATCATCAGGAATTGACATGAGTTCATAGCCTCTCATTCATGACCTCATGCATGAACAACACATCAACTAAAGCATTAGGTAAGGTGGATACATCATTATGCACAAGTTGTGTTCAAATCAGAATTTGCGCAGTGATTAACACATTTTTTTGCAGAAAAATAAATAATCATGATCATGCTTAATAAATCATAATTCATAATGATGTGCCCATGTACCTAATGCTTTAGTTGTGTTGTTCATGTATGAGGTCACGAATGACAGACTATGAACACGTCAATTCCTGATGATTTATGGGATATTAAGGAATGCAGTAACAAATGAACCATTAATTACATAATGCATAATAATACATCAATTAATTCATGCTTGAATTCATGATAATTCACGTACCCTTACCGTAAAGTGTTACCAGTGTTATTCTAACCAACAACACACACACACACACACACACACACACACACACACACACACACACACACACACACACACACACACACACACACACACACACACACACAAATGTAATCTCATTTGATAGAGCAGATAGCTTCCCTATTGGAAACATTCATTCCGGTATACAGTATTTGTTAGAGGAGTGAATTTGCTCAAGAATCAATTTGTTGGCTGAAAGCCTACTGTGAAATTCGCGGACAGATGTCCCAAAATTGGCCCGTATGACAGTAAGCGTCTTTTAAGGTGGGAATGGTCATGCGGTTCCTCTTGTCAGACAATGTGTTGTTCATGAGCCGAAAAGATCCGGCTCAACGGGAGCATTTGTGCCCGGTAGACACATGGCCGAACTGACAAAGGGAGACCTACATTTTTGAACGGAATCTCCTGCTTTTGAAATGTGCGATCATTTCCACCCAGTGCTTGTCCGCTGACTTTTCCTTGACCTGAGGGAATTGGTAAAAAAAAAAAAAAAAAAGAATAAAAAAAATAAATAAAAAAAAAAATAAAAACAGTAAATGTATACAAAAAAAACAAAAAAAAAAAAAAAAACAAAAAACAAAAAAAAAAAAAAACACACACACACACACACACACACACACACACACACACTTCCATACAAACAAACATAAAAAAACAAAAAAAAAAAATACTTTGCTAATTATATGAAAATAAACCAGCGGACCTGAAAAAAAAGTTAAAACAAAAAAAAAAAAAAAAAAAACTATAAAACAATTTTTACAAATATACATTATACCTGCCTGCAAAAATAATATAAACACAAAACTCTAAAACAAAAAAAAAAAAAAAAAAAAAAAAAAAAAAACACAAAAACACAAAACAACCCCCCCCCCCCCACCCACACCACCACACCAACAAACAAAAACAAGTAAAAACAAAAACCACAAAAAAAAAAATTATATATTAAAAAAACAAAAAAAAACCCAAAATCAAACTAATCGCTGCTATTAGGCCCTATGTCGTCTTTGGTATGTTTAATAGTAGAACGTGATCACTAATTCCATCATACAAAACTCCACATTGCGGAACATTATCCAGGCATACATATGGCATAACGTTATTTATTATTCACCATAAGGCCACTTTTAATGAGTAACAAACGGTTTGTGGCATAAGCACTGTCTGTGGGAATAAGCCACTACCGTAGCGAGGCTATCAATAGCCATGTTAGCTCATGTTAGATCTAATACTTTGGGAACATCTGCAAGAATATTTTAAATTACTTAAAAGTTTGTCACTGATTGTTGCCTGACGTTACCACGTTCACATGCCGTTAAATGGTGTGCCGGTGGAACACAACTGGCACAGGTCAGTGTAGTGAGCGGCCAGTGCCACCAGGGGATCGGTTTATGCCGCTGTCAAAGTGGCATATACCATCAGCCACTGGCAAATGCCGCTGTAGTGAGTGGCATGTCCACCTGGGGACCACAGTGGCTGACCATCAGCCACTTTTCAATCTCGGCATTACTGCACAAAAAAAAACTACAACAAAAAGGAATAATAAGCGTTGCGAGAGCATTTCAATGAGCATTAGAGGTAGTGTTACATGGACGTAGGAAAATTAATTTAAGACCTAGACACAATATTTTAGCAAATGTAAGACATTTTAAGGCCTTATATTTTGATTTTAAAATTTAAGACTTTATAAGGCCCGCGGAAACCCTGTGTTAGGATCATAAACCAAAAGAATGATGTAGTTGGCATCAACCTGTAGCCTTGAGTATCACTTTCGGGATTTGCCTTATTAACATCTTCACCATGTCAAAAGACAACATAGGAGGATTAATCCATTATGATAGCCCTTATTAGTTAGAGATAGTTCAACGGACAAGCAAAACACTCACCTCAATATAGGATAAGATCCCAGAGAATGAGACATCCATTCCTTTTACTGTATATGGCAGCTCCACATACTGACTCCCTCTAACAGCATGGGCAAAAAAGCGATGTTAAGTAGTGTAAAAACAAACACTAAGCACACACCACATTCCAAAAGAGCCAAGTGAAGCGACAGTGTCTCTCACTCACTTTTTGGCCATCTGCTCTATGTTGTAGCCTGGACTGGGGTCATTGGAAATCTGAGTGGAGAAACGGCCACACTAAGTATGAATACACATCTATCACATACAGTAAAAGGCAAATAGATGCTCTAATGAAGACCATAATGGCGCAGACCTTTATAACTCTAGCGAACCTGTCCAGACAGTTGCCAACTGCAATGTCGATGGTCTCCCCAAATATTCTGTACCGCCGCTCTGAGTATGCAATAACCTGCACAGGAAGAAATTACATTTGCACCTGATTAACTTATACCTCAGTGTATGTTATTGCTCAGGAAGTGCGAGAGACAAAGAACAACCAAAACCCAAATACTTAGAATCATGCAGACTAGTAGGTTTTCCTTGTGAGAGAGGCCGGCATACAGAAACCAACCTGCGTGTTCCCTCCACTGACATAAAGCACGGTAGGGTTGTCAGCTTGTGTGATGAGTCGGCCCATCTCAATGTGTCCAATGCAGTGGTTGACGCCGAGGAGCGGCTTCCCCCAAAGCTGTGCGACTGTACGAGCCACGAGAGCCACCGTTACCAGAGGAGCACCCATACCAGGACCTGAGAAGAGAGAAGGGAGAAAAAGAGAGAATGAGAGAGAGGTGTTTTTCACGTTGGAGTGATATTATATCCTTGTTTGAGAGAGAACTAGGCCTGTAACAATTATTACATAATTGTCTAATCGCAATTATTTTACATAATTGCAGTTTCTATGTTTAACCGCAATTAATTTCTGACATTAAAGCTTTAGTGCGTAACTTTTTTACAATAATGAACGTCCGTAACAATCAAGCCATTGCCAAATGAGTTGCTACAAAGCTAATTGAGATTATCAGCTTCACACAACTCTCTCTGTATTTCTCGTATGACTATGTTCAGAAACTAGTGGCGTCCGCGACTTTCGCGCGTAGAAACTAGAGTGGGAGATTCTGAAGAGTCCATCATGTTTTTAATACCTCCGTGGGCTCCTTAGCTACGTAGCAACTGTGTGTTGGAGGAGTGGGGGTGGTGCGCGATCACGTAAAACGCTGTATCATGTGGACGTGCCGACAGTGATTGTGTATTACTTTGAATTCCTCATGGGGGTGACAAAACACTACGCGCATAGCTTTAACTAAGGTGCTAAGGGGTAATAATAATAATAATAATAATAATAATATTATATATACATATATATATATATATATATATATATATATAGCTGAAAGATTGATGACTGAGATGTGTGTTGGCTGGTTAATGACATGATAGCTTAGTATCTTAGTATACCTCCTCTCTAATATACTTGAGAAGATAGTTATTGTATATGTATATATATATATTTATATTATTAGGGGTGTAAGAAAAATCGATACACTTGAGTATCACGATATTTTCTTTTGCAATACTGTATTGAGTTTCAAAAAGGCAATATCGATTTTTTTTTATGTTCAAAAATATTCATGTAAGACAGTGGTTCACGTTTATGTTGTGTTGAAACCCCTACCACTAGTTGCCAATGCTGGCGCGCACCACTAGTGTCCTTGCCTAACAGTGCCTAGCAGTGCCTAACAGTGCCTAACAGTGCCTAGCAGTGCCGGACTTTGTTGCTAGAAGCTAACAACGTAGCTATGGCTGAACTTTGGCCTTCTTTAGCATGTAAAATTTTTTTTCTAAGCTATCCACAATCCCAAACTGGCAGTTTGATTTTCTGTGTACTGAATTGTTTACCTAAAGTTTGACTTTTATGCACATCATGTCTTTTTTAAATATTAGTTTTTCTAAAATTATACTTTAAAAAACCCCAATATATCGCCTTTACGACGTATCGAAATATATTGCAATATATTGAATCGTGACCCATGTATTGTGATACATATAGTATCGCCAGATTCTTGCCAATAAATATATAAATATATATATATGTGAGTATTTATTTGAAGTGTTTATGGGTTTATTGATCCCTATTTAATCAAAACAGGTCTGGAGCCTGATGTATTCAAACTTTTAGCCCAAATCCTAGTGAAAGTACAATGTACAGCAATCCTTCAAACATCTGCCAGTACAAATCTTTTTCCGACCGCGAAGGTGAACACCCAGGGTGTCACGTTACCTTTGTGTATGCCACAGCAGTCGATGTCTGCAGGCTTCAGCCCTGCTTGCTCCAGCGCCTCCTTCAGGAAAGCGTCATGTTATGACGGGTGGCCCGGTGTCACTTCGGCATGAAGCCTGATGGGTAAAAACATGTTGTCAACTTCACATGCAAAGACTGTTATACTTTGACATACGCACCGTGAAGTTAAGGTGACACAATCTGACTTGCCTTGACCAGGGGTAATGTAGGTCCGTCTCGGGTTGGAAAGCACTTCGCCATCCCTGATGATTCCGATGCCGATCTTATTGGCACTGCCCTCAAATCCAATTACTACAGTCATGGCAAAAGCTAAAAAAAAAAAAAAAGAAAAAAAAAAAAAAAAAGCTAATAAATTAATAAAACCAATCAACTTTATTTGTCACGTGGAATCGTACAAGGTACAATTCCGGCGAAAGCAATGGGCGTGGATGGGAAAACTATATATATATATATTATTTTTTTCTTTTTTTTTAGAGGTGTGACGAGATCTCGTTCCCACAAGATTAAACGTGACGAGATTTCTCATTGAGGTAAACAAATGTCTTGGCGATGTCAGTCTATACTGTCTATGGATGTCAATACACAAGTGCAGAGCAGCAGCCTTGAAATTAGCATAGAAAATCCCCCGGCCGTTCTCCCTCCAAGCTGACTCTGAGTTTACTTTTGCAGAGCGATAGCTGAAGAAAAAAGTTGCCTGTAAAACCCAGCGTTAGAACGTTAGCGTAGCACCGCCTCGCTCTCGAGACACACGCCCGCGGCGTAGTTCACTGTAGGCTGTCTCACGACACCACTCTCTTTCTCTGTTAAAATGAGTTGGGAAGCGGACGGCAAAACCTAACTTTACTTGTAATAATATATTTAACAAAGACAAATGTTCCCCTTCCGTCCTATAATATTCATAAATCGATACTAGAGTAGCTACCTCCTTGTTTATTGCGCAATGAATAAAATGCAAGAGAAAAAAAGAGCATCTGTCTTCACAAAAATCATCTGTTGAGTATATGATGGTAATTTATTTGTGCTTTAGAACGTAATCAATGTGAAACAACAGTAAAATAAGCTTTATTTCTCTCTGTCTACTGTACAATGATAAATTCAATTACAAAACATTTGGTCTCAACGGACTCAACTACTTCCAGAAAACGCTTGGTTATGTTGTAACCTTGGCTCTCTGAGTGAGACACTCTCCCCACCAAACACATGGAATAAGTAACAGTGTTAGTTATACAAGAGAGATGCCAGTCATTTGAGTTTATGGCAAAACAATTCAGTGCTCAGTTTTCATTTTGTGACTTTCGATTGAATAAAGGACTATTTTTCCAGTCTTATTTCTTCATTGAAGTTTTCTGTAAAATAGTGTTAAAATCTCGTCTCGATCTTGTGAACCCAATTTCGTGTCTGTCTCATGAGCTGGGTCGTCACACCCATATATATATATATATATATATATATATATATATATATATATATATATATATATATATATATATATATATATATAGTTCAAATATTTCAACTCAAATGGTCAAACTCCCACTCTGGTGTCATCACAACATTAACAGCCTTGGTCTAGGGCCTAGGCTGAAAGAGAAAATTGGACACATTGAAGGCAAAAAAGAGGAAAGCTTCCTTACTGTTTGAAGGCTATTGGAAGGTTTTTAATCCAATCAGGAACCTTATTAGCCAATATCACTAATGACCACACTTTAAAATAGTAATTTTCTCCAACAGACAACATTGCAAATGATCAAGACAAGATGAGGGTTACTGGAGGGCACTTAATAAATATACACTCTAATAATAGATTTTTTTCCAAGCTGTCTTAGAACAAGGGAGGTGTTCCAGATTTGTATTTTCTATTAATAATTGCATGTTCTGTTCAAGAAATAAATTACTCACCACAGAGAGTACTATTCAGTCTGTGGAAATTTTATATGACGGCTTCTGTGGCTCTGGAGGCAACTTTCCAAAATCTCTAAAAATAACTCTGATGATGTTTTTTCTGGTTATTTCAGCTTCAGCTTGGAAACTAAATTTTTTTTGCAGAAAGCATGCGTTACAATCTCTGGGTGTGAATTTTGAAGGACATGACCATTTACCAGGCAGAATACTGTAGGTCAAATCCAAGACGCTTTAAGATGCATTATGGGAAATTAAAGTGTTTTGGGGGTTTGACCTATGCTTGAGACTAAATATAAATCTGAATATGTCAGGCTAAGCTGCTTCTTCTTTCATGAATGTATTTCTTAAGTGCCTAAATTCTGACAAAAGTAATGACGTCACAAATACTACATATTAAATCAAAACTACCATAGAAGTCAAAATTGTGACTCAGACAAATTATATGTCATGGCAAAATAATTTCCATCTAATGATTACCATTTCTGTATATGAAAATGTTGATTTATTGTCTCATCATTTTTCAAATGATAACTTTTCAGCAGTTTTATTTTTCCTGTCAGAAATGGGCTTGCACAGCAGAGCCAAGTCAACCTTAAAATGAGATTTTTAATCGGTTAGTGCTTTAAGTTGAATTATGTATGTTGAGTGTATTCTAACTGGGCCTTTGTTAAGGTTTGGTGAAAAGGTACTTTTAAATGTAAAACAATGCGACGTGTGAAGAGATATTACATTAGCCAATACAGTTGCCCTTGCTAACTCAACCTACAAATTGCCACATTATACTATATGTAAGATACATAACGTTAGCCTATAGCACACTGTCACCCTGTGTGGCTGTGTAACGTTAGCTGCTACGATAGCAGTGACAGCATACTGTCTTCGGAAAACTAGCTTAAAGTTTTGTTAACGCTGCATTGAATATCAAAATAGGCATACCTAACTTTTCGCTTTCCTTTGGTGGTTCACATTAATTCAAATTCGTGCCAGTTCGACTTTTGAACTAATAATTGTACACACGTCAAGTAGTAATGTTCTGTATGTTAACATGCAGCAAACCTCTGCAGCTCACACTCTATTTGAAGCTCGGGGTCCCAAACACTTGACATGTGTAGAGATGGCCTCACCACAAAGCTTTTATAAATAATTTCTAACTTCAGAATCAGCGAAATGTCAGTATAATGCAATATGATTCATAGCAGCTAACGTCAGGGTATGTGTAGTGTGTATTTTCGTCCACTTAAAAAAGAAAGGGTATCGTTTTTTTGTCATTTTTATCAGGCATACGTTTAGGCAGTTACTAAGCACAGCCACAGCAAGCACGTTGTAGCTGTGCTTTTGTGAGTGTGTTTAGGGTGCAGTGACTGACCGACTGACTGAAAAGATCCACTTGGCTGGTCTTTGCATCCTGTTGTTCAAGTGCAAGTAAGACTATTTGCATTTCCTTTTCCTAGAACGTGTAGCTGGTTGAAATGGAATCATTTAACTACATTTGCATTTGTGGATGAATCAAATAAGCTGTGTAGGAAGCTAATGGTAACTGGTTGGCTATTTCCCATTCAATTTCAGTGCAGGAGGCCGTCCGCTCTGTGCTCTTTGTCACAGAGCAGAAGCTAGCTTTAGCATAGCTTGCCATATATAGCGTGAAAAACTGCTAAATAGCTTTTTCGGTTGTTGGGTTTTATATCTTCTGCGTGCATGCATGCTGGTAATTTTGCATCGGGTCGCAGATTTATTACTATTTTGTATTCAGTGTGGCTTAATTGCTCATCCACAGCAACGACTTGCATCAAAATAAACGTTCAGCGTGCTTCCCCTTTGTCTGAGAATGTACTTAAGCCTTTAAAACGCATTTAATCTTTGACAGGCAGGCACCATTTGTAAAACATGCACACATGTAAAACGGAGGCATTTTGTAACATAAGGGAACTCAGAACTGAACTTCTATTTCTTACAAGTAGGGAGGCGTTCTACCAACATCCGATAGCACGATAGTACACATTTAAGTTTTCAGACTTGCCTATTGAAGATACCCAAGATGGTATTCGTGAAGTCGACACACAACTGGAGAAAATTTCCACCAGTACCACAATCAGCCACGTTAAAATAAAAACCGATATATCGGCCGATAATGCCTTTTTTTGTTGTTGCAGATAAGTATCGGTATTATTGTATATGTTGGTTGATAAATAACAAAGTACAGTACAGAATGCCAAATAAATGTCTTATGCAATTTGGTACCTGAGGCTGCATAGTTTGTCTAACAGAGAGCACTGACAAGTTTATTCATCAATTCTGATCAATGCAGCAGTTTTCTCATTCTTGGATTGTTCCAAAATCTCCAAAATGTTTTACTTTCCAATACAAAAAAATCCGGTATTCGTCTGGCCTAATAGAGAAACATCAGTTATCGGTTCCCTTAGAGAGAGCAAATTTTGTGATGTGTGAAACCCCTAAATATGTTGTATTGGAATTAATGCAACTACAAACTATTTATTATCAAAAAAAAAAAAGCCCATCACAAATTCCCAGAACCCAAGGTGACCGCTTCAAATTGCTTGTTTTGTCTAGATAGATAGAATATAGTATATTCATCCCCGCGGGGAAATTCGACTGTCTGACCAGCAGTTCTAACAGTATTAACTGACCATGCTGGCCTTCATGGCACATGAAAAAAAAAAAAAAATGTAAACAAAATTATTGTAGTATTTGACGCATCACGTAAATTCCTCTTCTGTTTTTCCAGCGGCGCGTGTGCTGTTGTGTGTGCGTGTTGTGTGTCTGCGAGGTGTGTTTGCAGTCAGAGCGAGTTCAAATATGAAGAGAGGCAAGAAGGAAGAGGACGCAGCTGCAGATGGGGACAATGACACCGGCTCTGGTACTACAGCGCACTAATGCACAGTCCACATACTGTTCTCTACATATTAATCAACTTTTCAATACATTTTCCTAACTAAAACAAATGTGACCTATCCCTTTCATAACCCCAGATCTCTTTTTCATCTCACAGCTTCTGCAAAGAAAACAAAGAAGGCTAAGGAACCAGAGGCCCCAATAATGTACGATGATCCTCCTGACAAAATGACCAGCAAAGATGGACGTGAAGCCAACATGAAGATCACCTCCTGGAACGTCGACGGCCTGAGGGCCTGGGTGAAAAAGAAGGGCCTGGATGTGAGTTAGCTGTGAACAAAAGCAACAAATGATCTGCCGAGGGGATGTTTTTGAGACTGTTTTTTTAACGCTTGCGTTCTTCCTTCCAGTGGGTGCGTGAGGAGGCTCCAGATGTTTTGTGCCTGCAGGAGACAAAGTGTGCAGAGAAATCCCTCCCTGCTGACATCACCTCAATGCCAGAGTACCCTCACAAGTACTGGTCCGCATCAGATGAAAAGGAGGGTTACAGTGGTGTGGCAATGCTCTGCAAGACTGAACCCCTAAAAGTCACCTATGGCATCGGTGAGTGGTGTCTTCTCATGTTATCGTTTGAAAAAAAGCACTAATACAGGGCATGCACAGCAGACCTCAAGCTGTAGAGGCACAGGTAGGCAGATGGTTCCCTTTTAAGCGTCATTTATGCTTCTGCGTTAAATCTATGCCGTGGCACGTCGCTCGGCCGTGGCTTGGTAGCGTTGCATTTCCCTTGACTCATTTCCTGGTTCTCTGTCTCCCATAAACATTAAATTTAACTTTTCCTGCTACAGATTTACACCGTGGTCAGAAACCACAGGACAGACACTTTGTTTCTCTCACTAGGACTCTAGAGTTCTCGTTCCCAATCTAATCGCCGTCACTCGCTCAACCACACACTCCCAACGCACGCGCATGCCGGCCCTGCTATTTTCTTAAAGAAATCGACGCACACACTAACGCAGTAAAGCATAAACTTTAGGCCACTTGCGTAGGTTATGGCCAAAGCTTTGCGTGGAGCCTCTGCAGAACCATAAATTACGCTTTAGACAAAACAAGGCTAGCTGTTTCCAGTCTTTATGCTAAGCTGTTTCCAGTCTTTATGCTAAGCTAAGCGGCTGCTGGCCGTAGCTTCACATTAACTCATCATTAATCATTTGTTTAATATGATCATTTGTTTTCTCGCAGAGTGATTACTCTGCGAGAAAACATAATATTTCCCAGACTGTCCGTTGTACACTGCAAAGAAGAATGTTAAGCTAAAGTGCTGAGTTATTACCCTTCATTTTCGTTGTGAACACAAACCTACACAATACGTTATTGTGTCTTAAATTCTGGTGAAGTAATTGCATTCAATTGTTAACTGAACCTCCTCCACAACTGCTCCAGGTAACGAAGAGCATGACAAGGAGGGCCGCGTCATCACCGCCGAGTTCCCCAACTTCTTCCTGGTGACCGCCTATGTGCCAAACTCCGGCAGAGGCCTCGTGCGCCTCGACTACCGCAAAACCTGGGACGTGGACTTCCGGGCGTATCTGAGCGAGCTGGACATGCAGAAGCCCCTGGTGCTGTGCGGCGACCTTAACGTTGCGCACCAGGAGATCGACCTGAAGAACCCGAAGGGGAACAAGAAGAACGCCGGCTTCACCCCCGAGGAGCGCGAGGGCTTCGGCCAGCTGCTGGAGTCCGGTTTCATCGACAGCTTCCGTGAGCTTTACCCCGAGCAGGCCAACGCCTACACCTTCTGGACCTACATGATGAACTCGCGCGGAAAGAATGTGGGCTGGAGGCTTGACTACTTTGTACTGTCGTCCAGTCTGCTGCCAGGCCTGTGCGACAGCAAGATTCGCAACAAGGCCCTGGGAAGCGACCACTGCCCCATCACTCTGCACATAGCTGTGTAGGTCAGTGTCCGAGAACGGCTACAGATTTACATAGCCTTCACTGTTTTCTTAGTACTTCCGTTCCTACTCGGCTGAAACTATCATGTATGCTAGTGTGCGTTAGAGTGAGGCCTGTTTGTGCAGGGAAGTCTTACATTTGTTGGGAGTTTCTCACACTTTACAAACTCATTCCTTCAGTAGGCTCAACGGTAGCCTAGTGTATACTCTGTAATACTTTTTCAGTTTTCACATGAAACTTTAATAAAATGACTCCACGGCACAATTCATACTGCTCATTTATCCTCTTCATACAATTGAAGTTTGTCAATAAACCCAGTGATGTACACCTCATTTCGGCTGTTCTCTAAAAACGCAACACTATTACTCGTAGATGTTTGAAGATGATTTTTAACAACCTGTGCCACAGGCTCCTGTTTGTACTACTGCCGACCTGAGACCTCCATGCAACATAGCCTGTAGTACATTTGTGTTACTGTCCGAAATGGAGAACATTGCTGTTAAAAAAAAAAAAATGTAACTAAAAATGTTTTAAGCCTCTTTTCCAAAGCATTGTTTTTTTTCTGTTGTAAAACATGCCCAAAATAAAGACTGGATTTATGTTTCTTCTTCTGTTCATTATTTGAAGACTTGTCCAGATGATTAGACAGAAACAAGTCCCATCAGAATGCATCTGAAAACATTCCTCTGCTCTTGTGTGCTTTAATCACAACACAACACAGAAATCAAATACATTCAGTATAATGGAGAACATTCAACATGAACAAATTCCCATACTAGTGCAGTTCACTGCAATTGCATAGGAGATAAAGTCACAATAATACATCTACTGTGGCTTTTGTCCTCCCATTCTAAACTTAACTACAATACAATACCATTTAAAGGGTAATTTGGGTATTTTTCAATCTTGCCCCTAATTTTCCCATGCATTGAATGCAAAAATCAAGATCGCTGGAACCAGGAGGCAATGTAACCCTTTGGGGCAAATGTGCACCTGCCATGCTTTCCTGTGTAATTTACTGATGCCAGATCAACACAGTAACTTTAGATAATAGCATTAGCTTACCTCAGCTCTGTCTGCAGCTCTTCACTCTTGGAACAGCATGTTTCTTTTTCTTTAAAAATGTGCTTTGGTATAGGATTTTTTTTTTTCTTCTCCTCTTTGGTTGGCGGTAGACATCCATCACTGAAGACCTTACTGGTCGCTGAGACTAGATGGTCTGCAATGAATGGAGTGTTAAGATCTATTTGTAGCTGTAGCACAACTAACCCCAACTTCAGCCTGTCCGTATCCAACGGTAACGTGTACGAAAGCCGCGCAAAGCGTAGCTCTACATTTTGTTGGCACAATTTAGAAATGCGCAATTGAAAATCTTTTAGATAACAAGACACATCGCAAGATTTCAGAATGAGTCTTCACCCATTTTCCTGCAATGTAGTCAGATACTTGTAATGAAAAAACTGAGCAACACTTAGTGGACGTACATTGACGGTGCACATTTGCCCTATATGATTACATTGCAGCCTTGTTTGTGGCTGCCGGTTACAGCATTCATGGTCAATACTGGACCAATTTCAAAGACTTTTGTTCACATTAGTCACTTAAGACACAAATGCATGGGAAAATAGGATCCAGGTTAAAATACTGAAATTACCCTTTACATTTCTTGACTATTTTAGCTTCATGATATGTGTCCGTTGATGCATTTTGAGATTATATGACTGCCTGAATCCCTTCCCACATTCTACACAAAGGTGTGGTTTTTCCCCTGAATGCGTTTGCTGGTGTCTCTTCAGGCGGTTGGCACTGAGGAAGCTCTTGTCGCACTCCGTGCATGAGTATGGCCGGACTCCGGTGTGGTAGCGCAGGTGGATGGTCAGGTAGCAAGACTGGGTGAATTGCTTGCCGCAGTGGGGGCACTGGAAGGGCTTGTGGCCCGTGTGGAAACGCTCGTGCTTCAGAAGCTCGGCGTGGGAAAAGAAGCCCTTCCCGCAGTCAGAGCAGAGGTACGGCCTCTCGCCAGAATGAGTCAGCTCGTGTCGAATCAGAGTCGCCTTGTAGACGAAACTCTTGTCGCACTGCGAGCAGCTGAAAACGTTCTCCCTGGTGTGGCAGCGCTCGTGCTTCTTCATGTTGCGTTCCCTCTTGAAGCTCTTGCCGCAGAAGGAACACATGAAGGGCTTTTCCTCCGAGTGGATCTTCATGTGGCTCAGCAAGCCCCCCTTGTAGAGGAACCCCTTGCCGCACTGTGTGCATGTGTGCGGCCGCTCCTTTTGATGGATGCGCTTGTGCGCGCTGAGAGCTGCCCGGTAGGCAAAGCTCTTTCCGCAGTTGCACGAGTACACTCTTTCCTCCTGGTGGGTCTGCAGGTGCTTGTTGAGGTAGCTGGCACAGCTGAAGCCCAGGTCGCAGCGAGGGCATGTGTAAGAGCGCTCCACCTCGTCGTGGGTCTTCAGGTGCCTCACCAGTGCAGACTTCCAGGCAAACGCCCGGCCACACTCTGAACACACATATTCGCCGTTCCTCATGTGGGTGCTCTTGTGCTCCCTCTGAGCCACCAGGGACTTGAAGAACTCCCCGCAGATCAGGCACTCGTACCTGCGCCCGGACTTGTGCGTCTGCTTGTGCCTCTCCAGAGACTGTTTGAAGGAGAACCGGCGTCCGCACTGAGAGCACAGGAAGGGCTGCTCGCCTGTGTGGATGCGCTGGTGGGCTTTTAGGAGGGATTGGAACTTGAAGCTCTTCTCGCAGTCTGGACAACTGAAACGTCCCTCCTTTTCACCTGCGAGGGGCTGCTCGTCGTCCTCAATCTTAACAGAGTGGACCCTGTCAACGTGCTGCTGCACCTGGGCTTCTTCGGAGTGCTGGAAGGAGCACTTGGGACAGGAGAAAGCTACAGAACCTGAGGGAAAAACATTATTAGAGCAACTAATTAACATTCTGCTAAGACATGGAAACATGATGTGCTTTCATTTTGGACTTTTAGGTTTGTTAGTGGCATTAAAGCATTTTGTCAAGTCATTTGTCCATAACTCAAATAACAAATCAGTCAAAAAGATGGTGGAAATGTTCCTTGAATTTTCCTTAAATAATAACTGCATATGCTGACCTGTAATGTATCCAATATAAAACAATAAAACTGCCTTTCAGTTTCATAAAAATATTGAGTGAATTCTTGTGATTACAGGTTATTTCAGCAAACATGACTATGCTGTACATGATAGCAGTTACTTGTGCTTGTACTTAGTGTCTGGAATCTTTTGTTTCATCTGTTTACGTTAAAGGTGCAGTAGGTAAGACTTATAAAACTAACTTTCTGTCATTTTTGCTGAAACTGACCCTATGTTCCAGTAGAACAACATTAAGCAGGTAATTAAGCAGTCACCACCTCCAGCCTGTAGTGCGATTTGTAAAAATCCACCGCTCCCTGTTCATTTACACCAATCAGGGCCAGGGTGGGTGTCTAACTGCGTGTCAATCACTGTTCATGCACAGCATTCATTCTACCTTGTGGGGGGAGGGGCTTAGGAGACTGTTTTGGGCTTTAGCAGAAAGGGGGGAGGGACTGAGAAGTTGTCGATGTTTAAATTCTTTGGCATAAGGCCATTTTACAGTTGTGCATAGGCTCCATGCAGAGCTCTCGCTGTAGCCTACCGAAGTGGCCTGATGTTTATACTTGTGCGCTTGTGTGTGCGTCGAGCCGGCAGCAAAATTACGAATCCCACTATGGCCACGCCAAGACCCACTTGGCGTAGCCATAATGGTCGATTGATTGGGGTTAGGCATTTGACCTCGAGTGGTTAAGGTTAGGATAGCCGATTGGTCAGGGGTTAGGATAACCGATTGGTCAGGGGATAGGACCTGAACAAATCAGGTTAAGTTACCTTGCATAAGCATGGACGCCTAGCCAACAGTAGCTATTGAAGGGCGGGTCTTGGCCTGGCCATATTGGGGAAAAAAATATCGCGAGCCGGCATGTGTGTGTGTGGGGAGTGGGCGACAGAGCAAGGGAGAAGTGAGAGGTTGACGGCGATTAGCTTTGTGTTTTCTGACCACGGTGGGAAACCTGTAGCAGGAAAAAGTCAACCCTCTCCTTGATTTCACGTTGTTTATGGAGAAGGAGAACCAGGAAATGAGTCGGGGGAAATGCAACGCGACCAAGCCAAGGGTGGGCGACGTGCGTCGCTGCGACTTGTAGTTAAATTTTTCGAGAGGTGCGCGTCAGGCTAGCAAAAATGTTTATTGTGTAAATTTTTCTATATCGTTCCAAATTAAGATGAGGCTCGACTTTCTGATCCTAACAAATTTTTATCATTTTCCACTAAACTTAAACACACTATTGATTTACCAGAAAACATGCTATATTGTGATTTATTACACAACCTTTGTTGAATAATTGATTCTGATTGGTCAATCACAGCATTCTAAGATCTGTTATTTCTTTATAACCGAGCGTTGGCATAGACTCTAAAAAAGGACCATTTTTAAATAAATAAAATTGGTTTTAAATCACTATATGTGCTCATACGGAGCTCCTACCACTGATCAGCAGATCACAAAGGGAGAGAGAGGGTGGAGGAAACGGGGATCGCTTGTAATAAGCGGGTTAATGTAGAGCGAGACGGTCATTATTGCGAAGTGAAGCCCTGTGGGCTGATTCAAGACCCATCCGAGTTCACATTGGGGCCCTGCATCACCCTGTTAGGGTTGCAATTCGTTACATATATCCTTATTGAGAGATGAAATGACCTGTATCAGGATAGAAGATTTTGGCCATATTGCCCAGCCCTAGTTTACATTAGTTCACTTATATTTCTAGGAACATTTCCATCTTTCTTCAAGCAAATGTTTTGCAATTTCATTTTAGCTATGGACAAATTACTGGGAGATCAGTTACTTTCTGGCCTGCCATTTTCAGCTGCTTTAATTATTTTTTGTTTTAATGCAATGTACTGTCCAAGTTCTGTTATCTATCGATTATGCAATTGTAGTGAAAAAGACCACAAAATTGTATTTCTAGAAGTGAACTCACTCTCGGCGCCGTCCTTTGATGGGACCATGGGCGACCCGTAAGAGTGCTCTGCACTGTTAAAGAGAAAGGAGAAATAAACATGAGGGGCTTTATCTGCCTGATGTCCCTCCACAGCCGCCATATATTCAACTGAACATGGTATATCACATTCTATGTTTCTATGTACTAAACTATGTTATAATACCAGAAAGACCAAAGCAAAAGAAAAACCATGTTTACCAATTGAAAGACACAGGGTTCAGCTCTGGAGGGTTGGCCTTGGTGATCTCCTTCCTTCTTTTGGTGCCCATGTGCTTCTGTAAATTTATCACTTGGATCTTCATGGTCGGTTTGCGTTTACGCCCACTTGTTCGGACCTTCGCCAGGGAAATGACTTCGGGGAGCGTGCTTTCAGCCTCAGAGGTGGGACGCTCACTGCTCTGAACCTCTGCATTCTCCGGATCACAACCCCCGTTATCGCCCGCCTGCAGCTGGCTGTCGGGGTCAGTGAGTACGACCGCCACCTCGCTGACGTTTCCATCAACTATAACCACCTCTTGCTCATCCTTCTGGCTCTCTGTGGACCTGTTTGCATTGTGACCAGCAGTGTGAGTTTTTAGGTGTCGCGCAAGTGCCAGCTCCCAGTTAAATTGCCTGCTGCACTGATGACATGTGTAAACGCCATCTTCCATGTGGGTTTGCTTGTGCTCCGTGCGGGCTGACAGGGAGTGGAAGGTCTCCCGGCAGATCACGCAGTTGTACTTGCGTCCGGTTTTGTGCGTGCGTCTGTGCCTGTCGAGGGACTGCCTGAAAGAGAAGCAGCGGCCGCAGTCGTTGCACCGGTGGGGGCGCTCGCCGGTGTGGATGACCCTGTGGGCGATTAGCGCAGAGGCAAACTTGAATTTCTTCTCGCAGTCTGGGCAGTCATGCGGTCCCACAGAGATCCTTTGTTGGGAGGACGCCGAGTCATCCTTATTTACCTCTGGATGGATGACGTCTGCCAAACCGCTTATGGCGTTTTCTTGCGTTGCTTCACCCTCTTCTTCCTCCATGGTTGTCTCATCAGGAAGCATTACAGGCGGCTCTTCAGCCACCGTGCCAGTGTCTGTTCCTTCTGAGCAGTTTTCTCCCATCACCACCTCAATGTCGGTGCTTGCGTCTAATTCAACCTCTGCGTAATCGGTCACTGCGATTATTTCAACCGCTACGTTGTCCACTATTGATACAGTGTGTGTGTCATCACGGAGGCCTTGCAGGGGATCGCATTGGTTGGGTTGTTCCGTAGGTTTTGCCACTTTGCTAGGGGGAGCTGCAGAGAGGGAGGACAGGATGCTTTCGCCCATGCTAGAAGGTGGAACTGCACAGAGAAAAGGCCAAGAATCACACTTAACGGTTATTGTCATAGAGTTCTGTCTTTAACAATAAAAGTGATATACAGTAGAAGTGGTTATGGAAAGCGACTTACCATGTTGCTCTAAATGCCCAAGGTGTCTGTGGTGCTGGAGCAGATTCTTCAGGTCTGTAGGCTCGGAGACTGAATGCACACAATCCTCCAATACAGAACATTCGGCTCCAAGCCAGGAAACAGTCTGTGAAATGCATGAAAGAAAAAAAAAAATATATAACACCAAATCCAATATAATAGAAAAATGTCAACTTCATGAACAGGATACTAACATTAAACACCAGTAAAGCCTCTTTCACACATAGTTCCCAGTGAATTACTGGGATAACCTTTCAGGCACCGCTAGGGATTTTTACTATTTCACACATGCAGCCGCATTTAGGCTACATCTGCACTACTACGATTTGATTTCTAAGCGGTTATTTTGAGACAAAAACAATCTCCGTCCACACAAGAGTTTTAGCTGCAGTAGCAGATCTAATCTCTGTTCATATCAACACTTCTGACAACGCATATCACATGACTATTCGCATACACTGGGCATGCGCATGGCGGTGTAAACAGGAAGCAGATTGTCTGACGTTACTCTGTGATTGAAAATCATGGATGTATAAGTTGAAAATACAGTACAACAATGGCGAAAAGTAAGACTTACTATGGATTTATTTGCTTGGACCGACGACGAAGTGGAGAATGGTTACTAACAAGGTGTGTAATCTTACCTAACGGATAAGACTGACTGACGTGTGTCGTCGTTTCCAAAGATCTCCATTCGTGCCCGTCCAGACTACCGAAACGGGGACAGCAGTGTTTCCAATGTTTCAGTTTTAGGGGCTCGGAAATGCCAGAGTAGTGTGGACGCGAGGCGTAAACTTGGCAAAAGATATTTGTTTTTTAACCTCAAACGTGGTAGTGTAGATGTAGCCTCTGCAATGTTCCTGCTTGCATTCACAACACAGCCATACCAGCATTCTCTCTGGAATGTTCCTAAATCCTGAGGTGGGAAATTGGCGGGACAGATTTCCCAGCATATCGATCCCTGTTCCCATTTACACATGACCCCCCAAATGTCCCTGCACATTTCAGGGTAAGACCGCACGTGTGAAAGGGGACACATTTAGTAATGTGTCCCCTTTCACACGTGACATAATGTTCAATGACATTATGTCAGTTTAATTTTTTTTAATTATAGCGTAGATTAGAGATTAGATTAGAGATTAGTGTAGCACTGCACCTCATTTAGACGGAACTCTAGCCTAAGCAATCTGAGCCTAATGGTTAAATGGTGTTTACTATGTAGTATATAGCATTTATCATGTAGCCATTATGCCACACACACACACACACACACACACACACACACACACACACACACACACACACACACACACACACACACACACACACACACACACACACACACAACACCACACACACACACACACACACACACACACACACACACACACACGCTTATATTTTATTTACTTGAAAATAAGATCATTATCATTCAAGAACCCGCAAACTGAAATACATTTGTCACATCTTGTCTTGGCCTGTGCACGTTTAGTCCCTCCCTGTCTGAGCCCAAAAGACCTGCGCAGACTTCAGTTTGTACACAGAACACTGCAGCCAGATTTATCCACTCCAATTTTAGCATTTGGGAATTTATTTCTAGGATGGTTGTTACAGTTCTGCTGCGCCTGGTCCCTTCTGACCTTTATTGACTGACAATCGATTTCTTATGCGATAGATAATATAGAGATAGAGAGAGAAAATTCTAACAGGAAAATTACTGTGTTACAGCAGCAGGTATAAGACACACAACATCCACACAGGATAACAGGAAATAATAATAAATATAGTAAAAATACAAGAACACCTACCCAAACTTGAAAAATAATGTACAATGTACAATATACAACCAGCATACATACATAGTATATATGAAAAATATAGAATATATATAAAAAAAAAATGTAGGTTAAGTAAACATGAGTGTGCAATTTGAGGTCAGTGCAATAGTGTAATAATGACAGTAGTAATGACAGTGTTATCTCACACTCAGCGGTGAAAAAAAGAGTTTTTTTGGCTTTTCCTGTAGCGGTCTGTGCGACACAGAAGATTTTATGATATGCCGATGCTGTGTGCAACTCAAATATGGCTTATCACTCCTATTTCAGTGGCAAATACCAATGTCCACCGGTATACAGTTGGGTGTGCTAGACTTGTTTTAATGTCATGCCACTTGTTCATGGCATGACACTTTGAACAGTGCTATGTTGCTGCTGCTCAACCAGCATATGGCACATGAAAACGGTAACCACGAGAACAAGAGTGGCAGACCGTCAGCCAACATTCAAAGTAGCGCTTTTGTCTACCTTAAATGCGAAGATTTGTTATTAAATTCCGCACTATTAGTATATAAGCATTATGGTAGTTTTAAGGTTATTTTTGGATACTGAGATACTGTTAACTTTTTTTTAATCAAAAGTGATGATAAACTGACACCTCTCACCTGCTCGAGGTCAGGAACTGGCAACAGCTGAGCCAGCCGACAGAGGAACTCTGAAAACAGCATCTGCAAATCACTGTCATACTGAGGGCCATACTCAGCAGGGAAGACCTCCTTTTTAAAAGACAAAAAGAGACTAGTTTAATGCATGGCAAATACAAAACTAAAGTCAGGTATTTTTAGTAATTAAGTGTACAGCAAACTTTGGAATTGTTACAGCTCTAAGCAGCACACAACAACAACAACAATTAATTAAGAGCAATTTCATCACTTAAAAGTGAACAGTATTAAATTAAAATCCTCGAGTGTCTGAAAAACAAGGAGTGATTTCTAAAAGTCTCATTAGGAAGGGCCTAAGTGACGCAAATAAAAACTCTCCGCCCAGAGGGAAGAGGAATGAAATCAACAAGATTGGCCGTGCCTTCTGCAAAGGTTGACTGTCAAAGATCTTTGCGAGAGAGAGCTGCTGTATGCCAATTATCTTACTGGCCTCTGTGAACATTTTGGACAGACGACCTTTGTTTTGCATTTAAGGTTCCCATAAAATGAAATCAAACAAAAAAGTTCAAATGGACTAAGTATAAGATCTGTAGAATAAACCATCAAAGTCTTATCCACATTAAAAGAGTTTTAGTCTACGCAGGAAATAGAATCTCAGCAGGCCCTTTTTGCAGATTGTGGATACATTGAGGTCACTCTCGCTTTGCCAGACCTTCCTCCACAGCGTTGTAAAGGAGGGTCTGGCTAGTCCACACAGCATTCTGGGGTGGGAGAAAAACATGCTCTGGTTTATTGGCATTTCTTTAAACCAATCACAATCGTCTTGGGCAGTGCTAATCTCCAGATGGAGCCACGGTGCCTCTGCAAAATAGCCTCGGGAAGGAACTTGTTTTGGTGGAAAGTGTGTATGTTCTAAAGTTGTTTTAGTCGTGCAACAGAAAACTCAGATTGGACAGATAGTCTAGCTAGCTGTATGGATTTACTCTGCAGAGATCTGAGGAGCAGTTAACCATAGTCCTCAGAAATCCACCAGAGTTTAGAATGTCAACACAAAGGAAGAGGAAGGGGATGGACATCTGGCCGAAAAGAGTTTCATCCGTGGAACTGAAGCAATCGAGGAAGCGTAACGACGTGGATATAGACTATGCAAATTATAACTTATAACAGCAAGTAACATTTACAGTTGGATATGGCTCAAAAGAAGTGAAAGTGATACCGCCTCACCAAGAAATAGTCTCGCCTCCCTTCGGGATCTTTGAGCAGAGTCTGGACCAACTCAAGAAAGTTAACCACTAGTTCCTCCTGTTCGGACTCCTTCATCTGCAACATGGCCATAACAATTACACATATTACAAGTTTATGAATGGATAACTTCCTAAGTGGTGTTGATAAGTGTGTGGCCAAGCCTATAACATGTTTACAAAAAAACATATTTTGATCCAAGAGGCAGAAATGTTACAAAAATGATTGGAATTTTAAAAGTGATGTGTGAAACAAAATCCACTAATCCAGACTGGACTGTAGACACTTACATCTAGCAGGGCGGGGTGTTGCGGTCTGATGTGGTCTAGATGAGACAAGATGAAGTCCGGTTCCACAAGCAGTTTACCTCGGCACAGCTCAAGAATATACTGATGAGCAGAAGAAAAGAAAAACACATTGCACCAAAATGTTTGTGTTCACAATACAGTTCACACATCATTAGTTGTCTATAACTATCTATAATAGGGCTGCACAATATATCGTTTTTTTTTATTGTCATCGCGATATCAACTGGTGCAATGAACACATCGCGAAAGGCTGCAATGTATCGCCAAAGACACTCAGATGTTTTTGTGTTGGTTGAAAGAAAAGTTCAGTATAAAACTGCACTTTAAAACGGTCACTTTTTTTAAGTGGGGCCTTTTATGTTCAATTTAAATGTTCAATGTTGGAAATTATTTCCTTTCATTTGTTTTAATTTCAACAAGCAGTTTGCTGTATTTAAGGAGAATACTGAAAGCAGCAGAAAGAACTGAGTACACTTTAATATCTGTTTATTTATCGCAAGTAATATCGTTATCGCCATATTCAACAACGTTATCGCATATTTTTCCTCATATAGTGCAGCATTAATCAATAATCTTAAAATATATTACAGTGGCAATGAATGCCTTGTGTCCTCCACTGGTACCCACCCTGGCTCTTAATCCCAGGTTAAGTTGCATCCTGTGCTTGAACATTAGCAGCTCTGGGACCATGTCCATCACCAAAGAGACAAACTCTGCCACTTTCCAGTAGTTCAGGACATCTTGTTTCTTCAGAACCTGCCACATGGAGACGGCCATAAGATGGAAAGGTGGGACCAGGAGGCGCAGCGACGCCAGAGGTAAGGGGTCACCTGAAAAAACAGAAAAGGACTCTGAAAGTCTATCACCTATATTTATTCAGGGAGGGCCAATTGAAAGCAAGCTCTCATTTCCAATGACGCCCAGATTACATGCCATATAGTCTTGCATTGCCAGACGTTCCTCCACAGCTCTGCGGAGGAGGGTCTGGCTAGTCCACACATCATTCCAGGATGGGAGAGAAACATGCTTTGGCTTATTGGCATTTCTTTAAACCAATCACAATCTGCTTGGGCAGCGCTAAGCACCGGACAGAGCAACGGTGCCTCTGCAAAATAACCTCGGGAAGGAACTTGTTTTGATGGAACGTGTACGTTCAAAAGGTGTTTTAGTCGTGCAACAGAAAACTCAGATTGGACAGATAGTCTAGCTAGCTGTCTGGATTTACCCTGCAGAGATCTGAGGAGCAGTTAACCATAGTCCTCAGAAATCCACCGGAGTTTAGAACGCCAACACAAAGACAGAGGAAGGTAACGGACGTCCGGCTGAAAAGAGTGACATCCGGTGGGAATTCTGGCGGCATCGAATAATCCCGGATTAGTGATATATAGTAATATATAATATACAGTTGCAATACACAGTACACACATAAAACAATTACAGAATGTTTAACAACTCAAAGTGGCCATGTACATTCAGAATACATGGACTTATAAAGAAGACATTTAAAGTGATTAAATGGAATCAGGCTGTTCAATTTCATCAGAATCTGCAGGTTAAAGTGAATGCAGATGGCCTATTTGTTCCATGTATCATAAGTAAACACGCCTGATATGTAATCTGTCAACGTGTCATTATGTGAACACATTGGACTGTATGGTTTTAAATGTTTTTAAATACACAATAGAGTGATGTGTAATGATTCACAAGAGAAATGAGGGCATCAAATGTTAAGATAATAGCTATGTTGCTCGTTTAAGTGCTTTTGTAACGTTATATTAGCTAGCTGTTATGATAACAGCGATGTTTTTTGAATGCAACCTTGCTAGAAACATTAAGTGCACGTTCAATAACAACAGTGTTGCTCAAACCCGGTTAGCTTTACTTATGCCAAGTTTGTACAAGTCTGTACATACAGCAGCACTCATATCCATATGACATGACAACAAGCACGCAAAATGACTTGCAATGCATAAAAAACCACCACGTCAACGCAACGTTATTATCTGAAGTCAATGTGCTAACCTAGTTTACGAAGTTAGCATGGGTAGAGTAAAAGCACTGACACAAGTCAACGTTAGCTGAACTACCACCCCTTTCCCACTTATTTGCTTGTAATTGTTCTTGGGTTCCCAGCAAACAAACCTTTAGACACGGCCGTGAAGACACTTGAGTCCATCTTCTCACACCGGTGTAGAAAATGTGACTAGCTAGGTGTGGTTAGCTGCTGTTTGCCAACAAAGCTAGCTAGGTTGGCTAACAGCCACAGTTGGCTAGCATTTACGTTAGTGGTAACGTTAACGAGGTAGCTATCCAACTGAACCTACAAAAGTTACCCTCTAAATAAAAGAGTGTCACTCCAATTAAACGTATGCATATTCAACACAAGTAGTTACAATTGATTTGTTGTCAAAAACCTCTTCTTCTCCATTTTAGTTTTACGGCAGGTGACATTTCTGTTGTTGTTGTTACCGCCACCTGCTGGAGATATTTGCCCTGTAATCTCATGGATGTAGTAAGAGTGTAATTTAAAAAAAACTTGAGAAAAATGTGAAATCCAAACAAGCCTGGACTGTGTTTTAAGAACGTGCACCTTTTGTTTCCTGACTAGACCTCTACCTCTAGTTTAATGTATCGTATTTGTTTTACTTTATGGTGTATAAGGTAGCCTATATAATTTAAGTATGTGAAGTTATTTTGTATTTCTTTGTGCTTTTGCCAAATGTTCTATTTTTGTACATTCGCTCAGTCTTTTTGTACCACAGATAAGTGAATAGATTGTATAAGCCTGTATTGGTTGGTAGCCTACAGACTAGGCACTGATACGGCAATGCTGCCTCCCACTGGTGATAAGGTTATAAGGGCAATCTAGCCTATTCAATTAGTGATGGGAAGTATTGCTCTTTAAAGAGAGCCGGATCTTATGTTCTTTTCCCAGAGGCTGCGAGAGGCATTGTTATTTTTTATGTTTAGGGGGCAAGGGTTACTAGGTTTATCTGTGGTATAAGCGTAGGATAGTGATAGGGTGAGATTTGGATCATAGGCATCCCACCAATATAATTTCATTTTGCATGTAGGCTATGGACTAATTGCCAATGATCTGCATTGTAAACATTACACAAGGTGACGCCATATCCATCTGCTTTGTCAGTGAATTTACTGCTTTGAATTTACCCTCTGTATAACATGTGTAATGTAAATAAATGTGCCTTGATTGCAATTCATGCAACCCTTATTTGAAAACTTAATGATCATTAAAACAAAACAAAGAGCTGTTGAAAAGAATGTAGCAGCACTACAAAATATCAAACTTTACCTTTCAACAGATTAGTTTTTATTAGTAATATTCTCCCAAAAGCAAATGGCTAATTAATTCAAGTTTATAGTGTGAGTTTCATTTATAATGATGTGGAATTACAGAAGTTGTCCAAGTCAGGCTAGAAGAAGAAGAAGTGACGAGATAAGGTATCAGATCCAGAATTTATTTTACCAGGAAGGTAACGTATATTTGTACCCTAACTTGTTTCTTGAAACCACAACATTAATTGCACTTAAAAGAAAACTATGGTGAGCTACAGTGACTACATCGCACCTTGGAGTCAAACCAGCAGAGTACAGGTAAATGCTGGAGTGTCTTAAGCAACACTAGAGAACTTTTCCCACAGTAAAGCAGAATTACCCGTTACATTACATTATGCAAGTTTGCCAGATCGGGTAGTGCGAGCTGTAGTTCCAGTGAGACAATCAAACAAAGCGGGAAAAGTTCTCTAGTGTTGCTTTAAATCCCTGCCTATTGTCGTTAGAACCCCATTGTTTCTTTCATAGACTGGCTATGAGTTATGTAAGGAAGTTCTTAATCTGCTTAATCAGATTCTACATTGGTTCGTAATTTCCTGCCTGACTGGAATTTTTTCTTGACAATCCCAAGACTCGGGCATGAAGTTGTACAGTATGTGATAAGTATGATTATTAAGACGTTTGTTATACCCAACCCAGCTTGGAGCTGCTTTCCATCCAGTCGTGTTTCTTTTGTGCTCACTCAACATTCCCTGACTGAAAATAAAAATAGAAACATTGTAGTTAGTCTAGTCGGTGCATGGACTGCTGAAGTAAAAATCACAACACTTGGCAGAAACAGATTGCGTTTTAATCCCCACTCCTCTCCCCCAACACACACACACACACACACACACACACACACACACACACACACACACACACACACACACACACACACACACACACACACACACACACACACACACACACACACACACACACACACACACACACACACACACACACACACACACACACACACCTAGCCGCCCTTTTGAGGGCACACGTAGGACAAGATAACGTTAATCATATTTTTAATTATGGGAGATGGTGGGTGGAGGTTGTGTGGCAGTTGGTGGGCAAGAACCATCTCCCAGGCATCGATCAGATGAACGTTCAGTCCTTTGAACACGGCTCTGAGCACCTTGTTACACTGCAGCGAGTACCAGTCGCTGTTGGTTAGTGACACACTAAGTGACAAAGCTTTGGCGTTCCCTGTCCGGATGATGACCACCGTGCCTGGAGCCCTGTCTAGCAGCCGTGCCACCGCCCTGCGGATGTTCTGCAGCCGCCGGATGTAGATCTCCATGGGGAAAGTTCCAAAGTGAGCCCAAATGCCAAAAAGGACGACAGCGTTCGTGCCTCCGACCAAGCCATCAATTTCATTGGCAACGTAACGAAGCTCGCTGGTTGGGACAGTGACAATACGGATAGGAGGACCGTGGAAGCGTGACATCAACAAGATGTTGTTTGCATAGTCCAAGGAGATGTACGGTCCAGCTTTTTTCGGGCTGTGCAGGTCAAACTCCTTAAGGCCTGAAAGTATTACAAAGGGAAAAGATTAAGCTGCAGTGTGAAAAAATCTTCTTTTTCATTTTTAAGCCTTTATTTAAGACTCGTGGGAATTAGTTGAGGGAGACCCTCATTTTTAATGCTGCTGAGCATGAACAAAGACATCAAACAATAACAAACCAGTTGAAATAAAAATACAAATCACATAAAAAACAACAATATCAGTTCCAACTGTTACAGAAGGATAGTGGATGGTTATTAAGTAGAGTCCTAAAGTGTCTTTAAGTAATAATTTTAGGTCATGGGGAACCACCCTGCACCTGGAGCGAGTTAAAATTGGACCAGAAAAATGACATATATTGGAATATTCAAAATAGATTTTTCCAACCAGGGCTTTAAAGATATATAGGTAATAGTGATTACGGCTCTCAGTTAGAGAGGACCAACTGACCTTACCATAGAGGATTTAGTAGTGTGTATTATAGCTGTCACTGGTAATAAAGAAAAAAAACATGAATTTTGTTTTGTTTGCTAGTTTAAGTAAGTTTAATGATAAGAGTTTCACGAAGAGCATTAAGAAAAAGGGCAGCACAGTGTTTCTTCTCTAATGCAGAATGAGATATTATATAATTTGTAACTACTGTAACTGCTGAAATAGTGCTGTGATTAGCTCTAAATCCAGACTGGTACAGGCTTAAAACTGAGTGACTTGCAAGAAAAGACTTGAGTTGGTTGTTTACCAAAGATTCCAGGATTTTTGCATAGCAGGGGTAGTTTGGAGATTGAGCTATTTAAACATCTCTATCCCCATATTTATGGAATTGAAAAATCAAACTGTTCAGTTACCTGGTAGTACTGCGTTGAGGTACTCAAAAAACTGCCTGACGGTAGAGTCTCCATACATGTAGACCACCTTTCCTTTCAGACACTGACCGATGGCAGAGTTGTTAAATTGGCGAACTGTGGTGCCACCTAGTGCTCGCCACACACCCTGGTAGTAATAACCAGAGGGTCCAGACTTCACACTGCTGCTCTTCACCTCTGATTGGCCTGAGAGGAAGTTAAAGGTAAGGGCAGGGTTATTTAAAAAAAAATTGTTTCCCTTATTATCAACAAATCCCATGAAAAAGACCATAACCGAGGTGGAAAGTGATTGTATGAACTTTTTATGGACTATCCTTACTACTGATACTATATAAAACTTCCTGTGGTGGCAGAAAATGAACACCCTGCTTTACCTTTCATTTTTGGCAAAATAGTGACAATATTAAGTCCTGAAGCCCGAATGAAGACTTTCAAGTTGACACCCCTGAAGAAGAACACATAAAAAAGCATTTGAAATAATTTCATTAAGTTTAAACTACAAATTCAAGCACTAAAATGGGGAAAAACTCCTTGAAAGTTCATACATAATTACACAAAACATAGCCTCTAAAAATCCATTTTGTGAGATAAAGCTGCACTAATTAATATATTCATATAAGCAATGGGTCCAATGACAATGTGTAATGTGTCGCTCGCAGTGATGATGACAATGATTCAATTTTCAATTCAATTCAATTCAATTTTATTTATAGTATCAAATCATAACATAAGTTATCTCGAGACACTTTACAGATAGAGTAGGTCTAGACCACACTCTATGATCACATGACCTTGCAGTTCCTCTCAGCTCTACAGTGTTGTAGCATCCTCAAGTCATGGTTTTGGTTTAAGGGCCGCAACTTTACTCATTTGGTTGGGTCTCACAGCTCTCATCAACAAGTCTTTGATAAGAAGCAGCAGGCAGCCGTTTTCATCGTTTCAAGCTCTGATTAAACTTAAAAAAATTATAAGGTGATTGATTATTTTGATTTGTATTATCTAAACTTTTAACCTATTTAGACTGAATCTTAACTGCCTTTTGTTACACACTTGTGAAACTTCCACTAATAAGATACATAGGTAACACTAGATGTATGTGTTCATTAGAAGTCACACAAAATGTCAGTCCTGTGTCTCAGCTCCCTCACCTTTGAAAGAGCTTATGCTCGTAGGCCCTGAGGTTTTGTTTGTAGTTTCCCATTGCGTGGTTGATCCTGGCATCACAGCTCAGCTTCTTTGGCTTGTAGCAGAACCAAGGCTCGCCTGTACGGAGGTCAGTGTAGTTGCACAGCGGCTGGGTTGGACGTAGGCAGACGTTACAGATGGTAGTTTCAGAGATTGAGCCAGAGCGGAAGAGGCTCTTAAAGTAAATCCTGTCAGGCTGTTCGCCGTTTAGCCGGTTCAGCACTGGGACAGCCTCACTAGGGTGAACCAGCGTCACCTGATTGAGGAGAGAACCAAAGTTTTCACTAAGTTTAATAATTTTCAGTCATGTCAATAAATACTTCTATACTACTTATATACTTATTTGACACATGAAAAATTGTCCCTTCACTAAACCCCTCCCTAACATGGATTGTCTAATCATAGCTTAGCTAGTCTGGATCAACGGAAATACATTTTTAAGATAAAGCCTGACATCAGCTTAGCAAATGTACAGTAAGTAGGCAAGGCAGCAGGTCTGTCAAGCTTTGGATCGCCGCGTTAAAGTTGGAAGGGGTTGCAGTAATTGAAATACTCTGATTTAAAGTCGGAGAGGGTTGTCTTCTTAGCCTTTCCGAAACCAAAAAACACAAGCACTAGCTACAGTAGTAACAGAGCAAAATAAATAATCACGCTCACAACTAGCACATATTACCCTAATGTGTAGGAGCCTCCTGTGTGCTACAGTATTGTTATAGTAGGTACCCACTGTCAGCGTCATTTCCACACTTCCCATTCATTTCTATGGAAGCAACCGTGCAATGCATCATGGTAGCATTGTGGGAACTTTGGAGGAGCAGGGCCAAGCCTAGCTGCTCATTCCTCATTTGCATAAAGTTGCCTGAATTCAACATTATGCAAACGAGGAGCAGATGACTCTATTAAAGGCCTCTGAAAAGCTCAAGAAAATCTTTTGAAATGCCTGAAATGAAATGATATGAAATGAAGACAGATTCAGCAACTGCAGAGCCCAACACAAAAAAATTAATAAAATGTTTTCAGAAACACGTTTCGGTGAACTATTTTCATATTCCCAACGAGCCGCCATTATGGTCCATTTTGAAATCTGGGAGCAGACAGCCCCACGTGAATCAGGTGCAGCCATCAGGCTTGTATGAGGGTGTAGCCTGTTTTCTTTGCTTGTCAGTGGTCATTGAAGAGAAACTTATAGCTGCTAGTGGCAAGCCCATTAGCATGCAATGCTGCAAAGCGGGCACCTACAGTATATGGACAGGTACCATTACCCCTCTTTTCCACTGGGCGCATCTGCGCTGCGTTCTGGAGGGGCCGCCAGAAAAGAGAAGGCATGGAGATTAATTACAGGAGTTACGATTGGCTAGGGCGTCCATATTCGTGCGAGGAAACAGAACCCGATTTGTTAAGGTCCTATCCCCTGACCAATCTACTATCCTGACCTTAACTACTCAAGGCCAATGCCCACCCACAACCAATCAGGCTGCTTCATAGGGCGGGTCTTGCCAAGAAACCAAGTGGGATTCATAATAACACATTCAGGAGATATGTGGCTTGTGAAAAATGGGTCAAATATTTACTTTGGTGACTATGGGGCAAAATAATTGGTCATAATCTGTGTTCACGTTCACTTCTTCCATTGGAATCAATATACTCAGGACCTGCCTCTAATATCCTAAAGAGGCATGGCAGTGGGGAAGCCAACGTGACACAGATACAGGAAATTACTGAGTTATGGCGTCTCAGTTCTAAACTGTCTCTGGCAACAGTAACAAAGGAGGGCGGGTCTTAGTTTGATTCTAGCATTACCTCAACCTGCGCATCTCCTTCCCAGGGTAAAGAGAATACAGCAGAGTAGCTGCCATTCAGATGATCCACCACTTGCCCAACCACACCTGCACCAAGCTTCTGGTTGTGCAGTCGGGCGAGTAAGAAGTCCCCTCCAGACTTCTTGGGACGGCCCTGGAAATCAGACATATTGATCTTAACCTCCAGCTGATCCCCTACGTGCCACTGTCCTCCTCCCCTCCTTGGGAGAATGGTGAAGGAGCTGTGAGCTGGATCACTGGTCTTCTCCAGGGAAAGAGGAGCTGGCAATACTGGAGTTTTAGGCCAAGCAATGGAGTCCAGTAGGAGGCGTTCCTCCAGAGCGTCGTTAGGAGACAGTGGCTGGAAGGTGCAGAAGCTGCGATGCACGTCAGGGACAGTGGAAACTCTCGGGGCAATGATGGTGGTGGAGTTCACTTTATGCTGAATCTGGCAGGTGGTCTAGAAAGAGATGGTGACAAAGATACATCCATCAAATTTGCCTCTCATGTACACACACATTCATACACTGATGTGAGCTCTGCTGGAGTACAAAACTCCACCGATAGTCATTGCTTCAGTACCCAGCTGTTTTGGGGCATCTTTTGGCTTTTATACATTTATTAAGATTTATGTCTTCAGTAAAAACAAATAGGAACCAGTAGGTTTTTTTGGTCTTTTTTGGTAATGCATGGTTCTGTTGCATTGCTAGCAAAGCATGGACAAGTTTGTGAAAGGAGTGCCAGGTCAACGTGAAGCAGAGGATGAAGCCACACCAAACACCACAACTACCAAAACAAAGGCAAGAAAACACGTAGTGGTGACCACAATTCAATCTAAGGAGCCGAGGGGTCTGATGTTTGAGGGGAAAATGAAATATTAATATTAAACATTTCAAACAGGGTCCACCCTATAAAGAGTCCCACCAAAACCAAGTTCTCACCTCCAGAACTTCCATGTTATGTAACACAATGATGGAGACAGCCGCAGCCAGAAAGAAGAAGATGGCAAAGTACTCCCTTCTGATACAAGCTCTGGTATCCATGGTGGTCTTCATCTATGGCTGCAGCATAGCACTATGACCGCTTCCTCTGGTACTGGATTAAAATAAAACCCACAAACAAACAACATGCTAAAACTTTAACTCAATTGTGAAATGATCTTTATATAAATAGTGTGACATGTCCAGCTTTCAATCATTAGGGCTAAACTAAATCCAGTCACCCAGGTAATTCCTTTGATTGATCAGCCATCGGCCAAGCCACAACCAATAGCCTCTCAGAGGCTGTTTTCAATTTCATTATATATATCCAGCACAACTTCACCTTCTTCCAAGGTGCACTTAGAACAGGAAAAAGTCTGAGAGTTAACACTTAGAGAATAATGTATTGTTAGCTCAACAAGTTCTAGCTTGTACTCTTCATCAGGATCATCAGAAAACACATTTGAAAATGTAAAAGACAACCAATCATATAGATCCACTCACATATCAGCCAATGGGGCACACATAGATGGGATGGATAGATGGTCATGTGGTTTCAGGCCAATCACATTCCCAAACTGGCAGAGAGGTGACGGGAGTGTCCAATAAAGGACATGGGTGACACCATTTTGTCCATAGACAAGAGAAGGGCATGGGTTTTAACCTAAAATGTGCCTATTTAGTGTGGAACACTTAGATGGTTTGCCCCGTGCTTATAGTCTAATCACTGTCAGGTCTACTGAGGTCTTACAGGTTTAGGTTCTGATCTAAAGGACTAATGGATCATTTGTTTGTAAATCCCATTACATCCCAATTAATCAATCAATGTGCGTTTACATTGAAATAGACAAATAGTACAGCAATATGCCAGGAACAAACACAAACAGATGGAAGTGCAGTTTAGAAGAACAGATACTGTGAGGGAAAATATATCACAAAAATATATTGTTCTTAAATGGGCCTTCAGCATAATGAGTACTTTTTCAGTTTTGTACATTAAGTATATTTTGATGCCAATACCTGACTTACATCAAGTTTTCAATGCATGGTTTTTTAAACCGATCATATCTTTTTAACTGTATGTAAATCTAATCGATAAAGTATCCGGTAACTACAGTCGAGTAAATGTAATGAAGTACAAAAGACAATATTTCCCTGAGAAAGTGGAGCAGAAGTAGGAAGTAGCATAAAATGGGCGATGTTCTAAGTAAAATACAACTACGTTAACAGTATACACATGACATTTACCGTAAATATTAGAAGTTAATGACAACATTTGGTTGATTCATGATGTAATAAAACGTTTAATAGATTTTTTTAAGCGTATCATGTGTCTTAGCTCAGCAAAGAATCCTTAGGAGAGATCACAGTGATGAAATTGAGTGTGATCTGAATGTTATCTTGCTGGTTTGCAGAAAATGTTGTTCAGTTTGCTTGACTATTAATCACCTCCTTGTGCTCCATTTTGGTTGATTGAGCAGTGTTATGGAGTGAGAGATAAAGGAGTGTTTATATATATAAAATGTATGGCAAAAAATATTCCCCAAAATTATGCATATGCCTATTTTTGAAAAGTAAGTGATGTAGTACAATCAACAGAACACTAATTTTGTGTGAGGTAAGTTTAGGGACACAACTCTATTTCATTATTAAAATATAAAAAGTTTTTGGCAAAAAATATTCCCCAAAATTATGATTATGCTTATTTTTGAAAGGTAAGTGCTGTAGTTCAACCAGCGGGGGACTTCTACGTGTGGAGTAGTTTTGGAGACATGACACTCTGTAATTATGACATATTAAATTTGTTTTGGTTAAAAAATATTCCCCCAAATTAGGCATATGCCTGTTATTGAAAAGTATGTGCTGTAGTATAACCAGCAGAGGTATGTGAGATAAGTTTAGAGACACCACTCTTTTTAATTATTAAAATATTAAATGTTTTTAGCAAAAACATATTCTCCAAAATTATGAATATGCTTATAAGTGCTGTAGTACTATTAGCAGGAGTCAAGTTATAATTGAGGTAAGTTTGGAGACAATACCTTATTTAATCATGAAATTAATAAATATTGTTTTATCTCTTTTCGGTGTTGTAGTTTGTAGACGGTCCCTAAGCACTCATCTGCCGTCTCACCGCCGGCTGCTCGTAGAGACCAATGTTATTTCTCCAGGTTGGAGGACGGCTCGCTTTGAAGAATATGAGATTGTAGCTCATTGTTTACCTTACTACGGTAGGAAAGATGCGTCGTTTGTGATTTAATAACATTTCGCTGTAGAGTAATTGATCCCGGAAGTTTAAATCTGTGAATATCTTTACCTAACTTTACCAAAGTTGAGCACTGAGCAGCGCTTGCTCTGGCTGTCTTGAGCCTGCGCGTGTAAGGTGCGCGTTTGGTCAATGTTTTCTTTCATTCCAACTTCGGGTCTGTCAGTCACAGTGAAAACCGGGGACAGGTCACCGTAACCGGCGACTGTCCCCGAAAGCCGGGGACGTCTGGTCGCCCTAGTCTAAGGTAATTAGGAGCAAACATGCGAGTCTCCGGCAGAGCTTCGCCATTCTTCTGGATGGAGCAGAATACATGCAGGACCACATTCACAGCTAAAATGGACAACAGTTAGAGTTGCTTTGATTTCCGGTTTTACCGGTCCGTCCGGTGGATGATTTTGTTTATGATCAATTTTTTATTATATTTATTATATTATTTATTAAAATATTTTTTAAACATACAGAACATACAAACACAATTGAACAAGAATAACAACCCATTTGTCATTTGGATGATGTTTGAAGAAACAAGACATATTGGCAATTTAACAATTTATTCATTTCACAAACATGAGCCTCAGTAGCGTGTGGAAGAACCATACACAGCCACAACAGCCTGGCCCTTCCTCCTCATGCTGGTGGTCAACAGCCTGGACACACACTGCTGTAGGATGGCATCCCATTCTTCAACCAGCATTTGTTGCAAGTCAGCCAACGTGGTTGTGTTGGTCACTCTGGCACGAACAGCACGCCCAAGCTGATCCCACAAGTGTTCAATGGGGTTGAGGTCAGGACTGCTGGGAGGCCATTCCATCCTCTCCACTCCACATTCCGAAGGTCTCTGATAAACCCCGGCCTGTGGGGGCGAGCGTTGTCATCTTGGAGGATAGAGTTCAGTCCCAGACTGTGGAGATATGGGATTGCCACTGGTTGCAGAATCTCATCTCTATATCTCTCTGCATTGAGATTGCCTCCAATGATGACAAGCCTCGTTTTTCCAGTGAGGGAGATGCTGCCCCACACCATCACACTGCCTCCACCAAAAGGTGTTACTCTAACAGTGCAGCAATCAGCATAGCGTTCTCCGCATCTTCTCCCCACTTTGACCCTTTGATCCAAGTGCCGTAGGCAGAATCATCCAATCCACCAAACAAGTCAATGGCAGAATAAGCTGTTTGGCAATGGCAGAGAAGATTTGGCAAATATTTCATGGGCGCAACCCACATACTCAGCGCTGCTGCTCATCCCACAAATGCATGTTCCTTACAAATGGGGCACCATTTGAAAGGGAACTAAACAGGCTTTCCAATGGTATAACATGTATTGCCAAAAAGCATTGTTACCACAGATAAATAATCTACCAAACACAAATTTCCTTACTTTTTGTGCTAAGTTTACATTCTAAACTTCCTTAAAAATGTTTCCAATTTTATCCAAAGGTGATGCCATCCGTGGTGCCTATTAGGGCATCGACCAGAATGGCTATGGCTTCAGCACCACCGATCGCGACAATGACGGCTGCTCCCCGTGCATCTTTGGTGACATCGCTGAAACGAAATGTGCCAATTCAGACGGCGGCGGTTGGTGGTACAGCGCGCGTGGCTCTGCCAGTCTGAACGGCGACTGGCATCCTGCAGGTGATCACATCGGCTGGGCGTCAGGCCTCTACTGGCATACCTGGAAGAATCCTGCGCCTTACTCCTTGAAGGCCACCAGAATGATGATCAAGTCTGTCTGAGAGGAGCCACATTACTAGCTTTTGTTGTAACACAGCATTACATTTTAGCCATTTCAAAAATGACTCTTTAATATGCAAATCAATTTGTTTTTCGTTTTAAATACTGGTGGTACTAACACTTCCAGGGTGTTTCTGCCTTAGGAGATTGATTCTTCTTTATATTATTCTATATTTCTTTATGCCAGGAAGACATGTTAAATAGTCTATGAGGTCACCACTGAGGTGTCCCTTAAATAACAAAAACATTCAAATGAAAACTGATGGACGCCCATTATTTGATTTACAGGCATCCCTAAAAGTCTTGTATTCTTACAATTGGTTCCTACATTAATCAACCAAACATCTGAACTTTATATAAATCTATATTTTTAAAACTTTTATTATTACTGTGTTATTTTTGGTGTACATTTGCTGAGGATTTTGATAGAATTAATAAATGAAAGTCCACAAATAGTGCACAGTTTGTACACCAGTTTCATTATTCATTGCAATAACTAACTTTAGACTTTCATTGAGGTGTTTGGGTTCTGCCACAAAGGTTTACCTATTTTGGGTATTAACCATACTAATAACATAATAGCATCTATTATGCTGTACTAGAAATACCTGACCCCAGACTACTCTTTAAAATCAAAGGGAATAGTTTTCTCAATGCTTTTTAAATGTTCAAGTAATATTTAACCTTTAAGTTGAATGAAAAAAAAAATACACAAAACACAAATTAAAACCTTTTAGCCTAACCAAAAAAAATAAACAAAATGTACACTGAAAATAATATTACACAAAATTATTTTGACCAAAGTTGATAAAACAATAGTTTGAAAGTTGTGTAACACTGAATTGGCAGTACCAAAATATTTGAACACAAAACCTCAAATTTATTTGGCCACACACGCGCGCGCGCACACACGCACACATGCACGCACGCGCACACACACACACACACACACACACACACACACACACACACACACACACACACACACACACACACACACACACACACACACACACACAGTGTCTCAACCATAGATAAATAATGTGTAGAACAGGTCTTAACTCACAAGTCAGGGTCAGTCCAGGAGAGACAGCTCAAGGTCCGAAACATGAAACCAGGCGGCAGCGACGGCAAAAATCCTCATTAGCAGGAACCAAGGGGGTGAGCGAGTGTCTGGCAAGCGTAGCTCCTATGGCGCCATTTTGATGCTAATAAGTGCTTATATATATTTCTAAATAAAACCAAAGCCATGCTTTTATTTGTGCACTTCTTGAGCTGCACCTGATATTCTTATTGCAGCATTTTAGGTATTTAAAATATTTAGCTCCATTCACCCCCCGTTAGTATCCCATTGACTGCCAATCATTTTGGCGTCACTTTGACAGCGAATAACTTTACATCTGAAGCGTTTAAAGACTCTATTTGTCCATTGTTTCTAAAGAAATACGACAATGTATAAAAGGCTCCATTACCTTGTACCTCACGTTATGGCTCCGTAGCAGACGCTTTTGTAAAAATAGGCTAATGATTGTATCATAACCACGCAACTTACTGTTGCATAGTACCGTATAGTACAGGAGAAGCTCGCAGGCAGTTTCGACTTACATTAGCTGTTTAATTTTAATTACTAATGTTAACTAGTCTGTTAGTTAGCAATAATTAGCCTGTGCCTATGTTATCTCCTTACATATACCTACGCTCTCCGTCTCTGCAAGATTGGGAATGATTGAGATTTTTCTTGGCACAGCTACCAGAAGATTTATGCTGCGTTCATGCCACCTCGGAATAACAGACACTGCCCCCCTGGTTACGTTGTTTTTCCGACTGGCAGCGTTCACATGGTCGGGATGCGTGTTCTTCTTCTTCTGTTATATTGGCGTTTGGCATAACAACTTTTTGCATGACTGCCACCAACGGTTGGCCGTAGCCGAGAGCATCAATTGTGTGAAAACATGGAGGCCACAATAACAAAAGATTTGCTGCTGTTTTCTTATACGAGCATCCAAACAGCACATCGCTTTTCTCGTATTCTCCCAATATACTCGAATTACGCCGAAAATGAAACTAACTATCTGTGATTTGTAGCTACACAGGTAGCTAGGATTGAAGGGACAGTTGCAGCTAACGAAAGCCCTAATCTTCACAAATATTCATTAATTTGAAATCGGACACCGTTGTTGTCTTTAAAAGACATTTAGCTAGATGTTGTATACGTGGCGTGACGAAATTGAAACTGTAAATATACTCGAATTACGCCGAAAATGAAGCTAACTATCTGTGATTTGTAGCCACAAATCTCTAACAAAGCTCTATCAATGAGTCTCGCGGACAAGCATCGTTTATTTCCCCAATCGTTTGTTTAAATAACTCAACACATTATAATTACACACATTAAAAGATTAACTGGAACTGTGGTAAGAGATTGCTTGCGTAACAAGCTCGCTGACCGCGCTATCACTCACATACACGGGCCATTTAGCTAGCAGGAAGAGGGGAGTTGCAGGCCCTGGAGCTCTGTCAGGGCAGCAGTTTGGTTGTCCATTAGCGCAAAAAACAGTGACTTTGCGCGGGTATGGAGTGCTGTGGGCTGCCATGACGGAGCTCCAAGTACCTCATAGCAGGCCGGGGTCTGTGAAGGAAGGCAGGCCGGGCGGCGAGGCAGCAACACAGGCAGCACCGGCCGCTGAACTCCGACACAGTCTTACCAAATTTGCAATTGGCCATAAATTTTCCTAAAACGGCCCATATTTGAGCTTTATATAGTTGATTTCTCGCTAAAAAAAGTCTCAGAAGTGAATTTAATAACGAAATACCCCGATAAACAATGTATAACTTTGCAGTGTCTGAAATATGAGACCTGCTGTCGAGTCTCCCATGTGTTTCTATGTAGTTTGCTCAAACCAATCAGCACATAGCTCATTCTGAATATTCATGAGCATACCATATTTGGTATATCTTGTTCCAAATAGAGCCATATTCACAGGGTAGTTAAGGGCCTAATAAAATAGCTTTCGGGCAATTTTCAGCCCAACCAATGTCACATACCCTATTAGGAGACCTTAAAGGAACACGCCGACTTATTGGGAATTTAGCTTATTCACCGTAACCCCCAGAGTTAGACAAGTCGATACATACCCTTCTCATCTCCGTGCGTGCTGTAACGCTGTCTGACGGCTCCAGCATTAGCTTAGCCTAGCACAGATCCTGCAGGTGAATGGTTCCAGTAATCCTACTGCTCCCAATTGTGACAAAAGTGACAAAATATTTACATTTTTGCATTTTTACATCTTTGTTTTTGGACAAAAAAAACCCCCAAGATATACAGTGTTTTCTGCATTTCCTGAAATGCTGCTTGACAATCCCAACACATGGGGCAAGTAATGAGGTTGTACAGTATGTGTTAATTGTGATCATTCAGCAGTGGTTATTTGTAATACCCAACCCTAATATGGCTTGGAACTGCAACAAACACGCATCTAGCCACCGTTTTTAGGGCATATGTAGGACAAGAGAAGGTCCATCATAGTCTTAATAATGGGAGGTTGTGGGTGGAGGCTGTGTGGCAGGTGGTGGGCAAGAACCATCTCCCAGGCATCGATCAGATGAACTTTCAGTCCTTTGAACACTGCTCTGAGCACCTTATCACGCTGCAGCGAGTACCAGTCGCTGTTGGTTATTGTCTCATAAAGCATCAAGGCTTTGGGGTTGGCGGTCCGGATGATGACCACCGTGCCTGGAGCCCTGTCCAGCAGCCGCACCACCGCCCTGCGGATGGTCTGCAGTCGCCGGATGTAGATCTCCGTGGGAAAAGTGCTGAAATGAGACCAGATGCCGAAAACTACGACAGTATTGGTGCCTCCGGTTAAGCCATCAATTTCATTGGCAATGTAGCGAAGCTCGCTGGTTGGGACTTTGGGAAAACGGATAGGAGGACCGTGGCAGCGGAACGTCACCAAGATGTTGTTTGCATAGTCCAATGCCATGAAAGGTCCAACTTGCTTCAGGCTGTGCAGGTTAAACTCTTTAAGATCTAAAAGTATTACAGAGGGAACAGATTCAGCTTCAGTGTCAACAAAATCAGCCAGAAATCCCTGTGAATCAGTTACCTGGCAGTGCTGCGTTGAGGTATTCAAACCACTGCCTGATGGTGGAGTCTCCATACATGTGGACCTCCTTGCCTTTCAGACACTGACTGATGGTGGAGTTGTTAAATTGGCGAATTGTGGTGCCACCTAGTGCTCGCCACACACCCTGGTAGTAATAACCAGAGGGTCCAGACTTCACACTGCTGCTCTTCACCTCTGATTGGCCTGAGAGGAAGTTAAAGGGTAAGGGTAAGTTTTTTGTTATCGACAAATCCAATGAAAAGACCAAAACCAAGGTAGAAAGTGATTGTATGAGCATTTACGGACTATCCTTATTCCTGAGAGACTAATCAGTCGATCTTGTCTTCGACTTACAGTACGTGTCCATATACGGATGAGATCACCCAGCTACCCAGCATTGCACACAAGTGGGCTTTCCACCAATTTCTCTTCAATGACCACTGACTGCAAAGGAAACAGTCTACACCCTCCTACAACCGCGATGGCTGCAGCTGATTGGACGAACGCGCCACGTGGGCTGTCTGCTCCCGGATTTCAAAATGGAATACAATCTTTTATTTTACGGAAATAGTTCACCGAAACGTGTTTCAGATCGACAAAGGTCAGTTTAAAAGAGTTCCGACAGCTTTTGAGAGGCGCTCCTCATTTGCATAAAGTTGGCTGGATTCAAATTTATGCAAATGAGGAGCCGTCAACTCGACACCCAGCTTTTCCAAAGTCCCTGTGACGCTATAGAATGCATTGCACGGCTGCTCCCATAGAAATGAATGGGAAGCTTTGAAATGATGCTGACAAGGGACACACACCGTTTCCTCAAATTCATTAGTCATTTTTTAATGCTTTTTTATGAGTATATATCTGCTAGGCTAATGATAAGATTTAAAGTGGTGCTTTTGCATGATTATTTGTAGAGAATTACTTTTAGAGATCTATCGGAAAAAAATTTACTGGATTAGTCGAAAAGAATCCTCTACATGAAAATTGGTACACTTTTTCCACGTTTTACTTTCATTGTTTATAGCACATTCTTTAGTAATGGCAGTAGTAAAACTGTACCTTTCTTTTTTGGCAACACGGTGACATTGGCTGGTCCTGAAGCCTGTAGGTAGACTTTCAAGTTGACACCACTGAAGAAGAGCACACAATAATAATATATCTCTTATATACACACTACAACATTAACAACATACAGACAAGAAAGGAAGACAAACATTTGAAATCATGTCATGAAGGTCAAACCAAAAAAAATCAAGCACTACAATGTGAAAATCTGCATTTAAGTTAATCTATCATTACACAAAACTCTGTAGAAAAATACATTTTGTAAGTTAAAGCTGCACTTATTAATATTTTTCATTTAAGCAATGGGTTCAAAGACCATGTGTAATGTGTCACTCGCAGTGAGGAATCCGCAGATAATGATCACCTGACTTTGCAATTCCTCTCAACTTTATAGAGTGCTGTAGCATCTTTCATCTCATCGTTTTAGTTTTACGGCCGGCAACTTGACTGTTTTGGTCGAGTCTCCCCCTAGAAGCAGCAGGTAGCTTTTTTATCAAATTAACTCTGATTTAACAATTGTGCACTATCTACCACCAAACAGCAGACAGACAAAGTAAGCAACTAGCAGGTGAACACAGCGGAGCATTTAGAAGCTAAAGAGGCAGATATGCCCCCTAAAGAGTTGTGGAGCACTAATGGAACGTGTCCACTGTGGTGTTTTTTTCATGGCAGGGATCGCCCCACTTTCCAGCATTGGAAGCTTAATGGGCTTTTTCACTAGCTAACATTCTCTTCAATGATCACTGACAAGCTAAGAAATCAGGCTCCACCCTCCTACCACCCAGATGGTTGCACCTGGCTTGCTACACCCGGATTTCAAAAACAGACCAACATGGCGGCTCATTTGGAAAGTTTTTTCTTATTTTACAAACACAGTTCACCGAAATGTCTTTCTGAAAACATCTTATGCGAGAAATAAGCTATGCAGTTGCTGAAAGGTCAACTTAAAAGATTTCCGTGAGTTTTTGAGAGGCGGCGAGTCGAGCTGGACGTCCCTGATTTTGCATAAAGAAGCCTCTAAAGCCGCTGCAATGCTACCAGAATGCATTGCGCGGCTGCTCACGTAGAAAATGAATGGGCAGCGTGGAAATGATGCTTGGCAGTGTACACGTACCATGAAAGGGTGAATGAATATTGTTCTTGGTAGCCATTAACACAACTCCAAAGGAATACTTTGTTGCTCCACATCTACTGGATGTAAATAACCACTGTTTGCTAAGGCTTTAGCCAACTTAATGTTTCTCAAAAGACAAATCTCAAATAAGATGTATACATTGACAATAAACCATAAATTAATAACTGAATTACACTGAATAATACTCGCCAATGTTCTTAATGAAAGTCAACTAGTATGATTCAGACTGATTAGTTTGATTTGTCCTTAGATTTAATCTTAACTGCTGGTAATCACAACTTCAGTGTCAGTCCTGTGTCTCAGCTCCCTCACCTTTGAAAGAGCTTCTTCTCGTTGGCCCTGAGGTTTTGTTTGTATTTTCCCATTGCGTGGTTGATCCTGGCATCACAGCTCAGCTTCTTTGGCTTGTAGCAGAACCAAGGCTCGCCTGTACGGAGGTCAGTGTAGTTGCACAGCGGCTGCTTTGTTGGACGTAGGCAGACGTTACAGATTGTAGTTTCAGAGAATGAGGCTGAGCGGAAGAGGCTCTTAAAGTAAATCCTGTCAGGCTGTTCGCTGGTCAGCCTGTTCAGCACTGTGACAGCTTCACTAGAGTGAACCAGCGTCACCTGATTGAATAGAGAACCAGAGTTTTACTAAAAATTTACTGTTGGTGGCTGGAAATGCTTTTGTCTGAAATGAAAAGTCCCACTGTTTCCAAAAGGTCTAAGAATTTTAAGTGGAAAACTGCCATAGTTATTACAAACTGCACATGTGCCGTGCTAGAAGTGAAAGTTAATAGGCGAGTGGGAAACAACAACAAACTTCCAGCTAGACGCTGAAAATGTCAAGTTTTGAAGAAACAGGCCTGCTTGGTTCTTTCGGTGAATGATTGTAAAGTTTTACACAGAATATGTTTACAACATTTCCTCTCTAACTGGGACGTTTTGGGACCGATTGGTGGGATTGCTATGGATGAAGTACACATGGCGATACACTGGTGAGCCAATTACATTTAACCATGTATCCAGCTAATTTATATAGCTCACATTAGTGAGTTGTGTTCAACAGTTAACCCTCCCCAGCTCCGCCCTTTTGTCCAAATATGGTCACTTCTGGCTCTAAAATACCAAATGGCAACAACCAAAAATTCCTGACTTTAAAACGGCAGTTCATAAACCAATGGGTGATGCCACCAATGCTGCGTCCATTATTTTTACAGTCCATAGTTAAAGATAAAATAAAGAATAAATATTAAATATGTCTACAATATAACCACATTTAAAATGATAGTTTTTAGCATTACCTCAACCTGCGCGTCTCCTTCCCAGAGTAAAGGGAATACAGCAGAGTAGCTGCCATTCAGATGATCCACCACATGCCGAACCACACCTGCACCAAGCTTCTGGTTGTGCAGTCGGGCGAGTAAGAAGTCCCCTCCAGACTTCTTGGGACGGCCCTGGAAATCAGACATATTGATCTTAACCTCCAGCTGATCCTTTTTTTTTTTTCCTACGTCCCCCCGGTCCTCCCTCCCTCCCTTGGGAGAATGGTGAAAGAGCTGTGAGCTGGATCACTGGTCTTCTCCAGGGAAAGAGGAGCTGGCAATAGTGAAGTTTCAGGCCAAGCAATGGAGTCCAGTAGGAGGCGTTCCTCCAGAGCGTCCTTAGGAGACAGTGGCTGGAAGGTGCAGAAGCCGCGATCCACGTCAGGCACAGTGGAAACTCTCGGGACAATGATGGTGGTGGAGTTCACTTTATGCTGAATCTGGCAGGTGGTCTAGAAAGAGATGGTGACAAAGATACATCCATCAAATTTGCCTCTCATGTACACACACATTCATACACTGATGTGAGCTCTGCTGGAGTACAAAACTCCACCGATAAAAAAAAAAAAAAAACATATTTACCTCTCATTGCTTCAGTACCCAGCTGTTTTGGGGCATCTCTTGGCTTTTATACATTTATTAAGATTTATGTCTTCAGTAAAAACAAATAGGAACCAGTAGGTTTTTTTGGTCTTTTTTGGTAATGCATGGTTCTGTTGCATTGCTAGCAAAGCATGGACAAGTTTGTGAAAGGAGTGCCAGGTCAACGTGAAGCAGAGGATGAAGCCACACCAAACACCACAACTACCAAAACAAACACAAGAAAACACGTAGTGGTGACCACAATTCAATCTAAGGAGCCGAGGGGTCTGATGTTTGAGGGGAAAATGAAATATTAATATTAAACATTTCAAACAGGATCCACCCTATAAACAGTCCCACCAAAACCAAGTTCTCACCTCCAGAACTTCCATGTTATGTAACACAATGATGGAGACAGCCGCAGCCAGAAAGAAGAAGATGGCAATGTACTCCCTTCTGATACAAGCTCTGGTATCCATGGTGGTCTTCATCTATGGCTGCAGCATAGCACTATGACCGCTTCCTCTGGTACTGGATTAAAATAAAACCCACAAACAAACAACATGCTAAAACTTGAACTCAATTGTGAAATGATCTTTATATAAATAGTGTGACATGTCCAGCTTTCAATCATTAGGGCTAAACTAAATCCAGTCACCCAGGTAATTCCTTTGATTGATCAGCCATCGGCCAAGCCACAACCAATAGCCTCTCCGAGGCTGTTTTCAATTTCATTATATATATCCAGCACAACTTCACCTTCTTCCAAGGTGCACTTAGAACAGGAAAAAGTCTGAGAGTTAACACTTAGAGAATAATGTATTGTTAGCTCAACAAGTTCTAGCTTGTACTCTTCATCAGGATCATCAGAAAACACATTTGAAAATGTAAAAGACAACCAATCATATAGATCCACTCACATATCAGCCAATGGGGCACACATAGATGGGATGGATAGATGGTCATGTGGTTTCAGGCCAATCACATTCCCAAACTGGCAGAGAGGTGAGGGGAGTGTCCAATAAATACATGGGTGACACCATTTTGTCCATAGACAAGAGAAGGGCATGGGTTTTAACCTAAAATGTGCCTATTTAGTGTGGAACACTTAGATGGTTTGCCCCGTGCTTATAGTCTAATCACTGTCAGGTCTACTGAGGTCTTACAGGTTTAGGTTCTGATCTAAAGGACTAATGGATCATTTGTTTGTAAATCCCATTACATCCCAATCAATCAATCAATGTGCGTTTACATTGAAATAGACAAATAGTACAGCAATATGCCAGGAACAAACACAAACAGATGGAAGTGCAGTTTAGAAGAACAGATACTGTGAGGGAAAATATATCACAAAAATATATTGTTCTTAAATGGGCCTTCAGCATAATGAGTACTTTTTCAGTTTTGTACATTAAGTATATTTTGATGCCAATACCTGACTTACATCAAGTTTTCAATGCATGGTTTTTTAAACCGATCATATCTTTTTAACTGTATGTAAATCTAATCGATAAAGTATCCGGTAACTACAGTCGAGTAAATGTAATGAAGTACAAAAGACAATATTTCCCTCTGAAAGTGGAGCAGAAGTAGGAAGTAGCATAAAATGGACGTGTTCTAAGTAAAATACAACTACGTTAACAGTATACACATGACATTTACCGTAAATATTAGAAGTTAATGACAACATTTGGTTGATTCATGATGTAATAAAACGTTTAATAGATTTTTTTAAGCGTATCATGTGTCTTAGCTCAGCAAAGAATCCTTAGGAGAGATCACAGTGATGAAATTGAGTGTGATCTGAATGTTATCTTGCTGGTTTGCAGAAAATGTTGTTCAGTTTGCTTGACTATTAATCACCTCCTTGTGCTCCATTTTGGTTGATTGAGCAGTGTTATGGAGTGAGAGATAAAGGAGTGTTTATATATATAAAATGTATGGCAAAAAATATTCCCCAAAATTATGCATATGCCTATTTTTGAAAAGTAAGTGATGTAGTACAATCAACAGAACACTAATTTTGTGTGAGGTAAGTTTAGGGACACAACTCTATTTCATTATTAAAATATAAAAAGTTTTTGGCAAAAAATATTCCCCAAAATTATGATTATGCTTATTTTTGAAAGGTAAGTGCTGTAGTTCAACCAGCGGGGGACTTCTACATGTGGAGTAGTTTTGGAGACATGACACTCTGTAATTATGACATAATATTAAATTTGTTTTGGTTAAAAAATATTCCCCCAAATTAGGCATATGCCTGTTATTGAAAAGTATGTGCTGTAGTATAACCAGCAGAGGTATGTGAGATAAGTTTAGAGACACCACTCTTTTTAATTATTAAAATATTAAATGTTTTTAGCAAAAACATATTCTCCAAAATTATGAATATGCTTATAAGTGCTGTAGTACTATTAGCAGGAGTCAAGTTATAATTGAGGTAAGTTTGGAGACAATACCTTATTTAATCATGAAATTAATAAATATTGTTTTATCTCTTTTCGGTGTTGTAGTTTGTAGACGGTCCCTAAGCACTCATCTGCCGTCTCACCGCCGGCTGCTCGTAGAGACCAATGTTATTTCTCCAAGTTGGAGGACGGCTCGCTTTGAAGAATATGAGTTTGTAGCTCATTGTTTACCTTACTACGGTAGGAAAGATGCGTCGTTTGTGATTTAATAACATTTCGCTGTAGAGTAATTGATCCCGGAAGTTTGAATCTGTGAATATCTTTACCTAACTTTACCAAAGTTGAGCACTGAGCAGCGCTTGCTCTGGCTGTCTTGAGCCTGTGCGTGTAAGGTGCGCGTTTGGTCAATGTTTTCTTTCATTCCAACTTCGGGTCTGTCAGTCACAGTGAAAACCGGGGACAGGTCACCGTAACCGGGGACTGTCCCCGAAAGCCGGGGACGTCTGGTCGCCCTAGTCTAAGGTAATTAGGAGCAAACATGCGAGTCTCCGGCAGAGCTTCGCCATTCTTCTGGATGGAGCAGAATACATGCAGGACCACATTCACAGCTAAAATGGACAACAGTTAGAGTTGCTTTGATTTCCGGTTTTACCGGTCCGTCCGGTGGATGATTTTGTTTATGATCAATTTTTTATTATATTTATTATATTATTTATTAAAATATTTTTTAAACATACAGAACATACAAACACAATTGAACAAGAATAACAACCCATTTGTCATTTGGATGATGTTTGAAGAAACAAGACATATTGGCAATTTAACAATTTATTCATTTCACAAACATGAGCCTCAGTAGCGTGTGGAAGAACCATACACAGCCACAACAGCCTGGCCCTTCCTCCTCATGCTGGTGGTCAACAGCCTGGACACACACTGCTGTAGGATGGCATCCCATTCTTCAACCAGCATTTGTTGCAAGTCAGCCAACGTGGTTGTGTTGGTCACTCTGGCCGAACAACACGCCCAAGCTGATCCCACAAGTGTTCAATGGGGTTGAGGTCAGGACTGCTGGGAGGCCATTCCATCCTCTCCACTCCACATTCGAAGGTCTCTGATAAACCCCGGCCTGTGGGGGCGAAGCGTTGTCATCTTGGAGGATAGAGTTCAGTCCCAGACTGTGGAGATATGGGATTGCCACTGGTTGCAGAATCTCATCTCTATATCTCTCTGCATTGAGATTGCCTCCAATGATGACAAGCCTCGTTTTTCCAGTGAGGGAGATGCTGCCCCACACCATCACACTGCCTCCACCAAAAGGTGTTACTCTAACAGTGCAGCAATCAGCATAGCGTTCTCCGCATCTTCTCCCCACTTTGACCCTTTGATCCAAGTGCCGTAGGCAGAATCATCCAATCCACCAAACAAGTCAATGGCAGAATAAGCTGTTTGGCAATGGCAGAGAAGATTTGGCAAATATTTCATGGGCGCAACCCACATACTCAGCGCTGCTGCTCATCCCACAAATGCATGTTCCTTACAAATGGGGCACCATTTGAAAGGGAACTAAACAGGCTTTCCAATGGTATAACATGTATTGCCAAAAAGCATTGTTACCACAGATAAATAATCTACCAAACACAAATTTCCTTACTTTTTGTGCTAAGTTTACATTCTAAACTTCCTTAAAAATGTTTCCAATTTTATCCAAAGGTGATGCCATCCGTGGTGCCTATTAGGGCATCGACCAGAATGGCTACGGCTTCAGCACCACCGATCGCGACAATGACGGCTGCTCCCCGTGCATCTTTGGTGACATCGCTGAAACGAAATGTGCCAATTCAGACGGCGGCGGTTGGTGGTACAGCCGCTGTGGCTCTGCCAGTCTGAACGGCGACTGGCATCCTGCAGGTGATCACATCGGCTGGGCGTCAGGCCTCTACTGGCATACCTGGAAGAATCCTGCGCCTTACTCCTTGAAGGCCACCAGAATGATGATCAAGTCTGTCTGAGAGGAGCCACATTACTAGCTTTTGTTGTAACACAGCATTACATTTTAGCCATTTCAAAAATGACTCTTTAATATGCAAATCAATTTGTTTTTCTTTTTAAATACTGGTGGTACTAACACTTCCAGGGTGTTTCTGCCTTAGGAGATTGATTCTTCTTTATATTATTCTATATTTCTTTATGCCAGGAAGACATGTTAAATAGTCTATGAGGTCACCACTGAGGTGTCCCTTAAATAACAAAAACATTCAAATGAAAACTGATGGACGCCCATTATTTGATTTACAGGCATCCCTAAAAGTCTTGTATTCTTACAATTGGTTCCTACATTAATCAACCAAACATCTGAACTTTATATAAATCTATATTTTTAAAACTTTTATTATTACTGTGTTATTTTTGGTGTACATTTGCTGAGGATTTTGATAGAATTAATAAATGAAAGTCCACATATAGTGCACAGTTTGTACACCAGTTTCATTATTCATTGCAATAACTAACTTTAGACTTTCATTGAGGTGTTTGGGTTCTGCCACAAAGGTTTACCTATTTTGGGTATTAACCATACTAATAACATAATAGCATCTATTATGCTGTACTAGAAATACCTGACCCCAGACTACTCTTTAAAATCAAAGGGAATAGTTTTCCTCAATGCTTTTAAATGTTCAAGTAATATTTAACCTTTAAGTTGAATGAAAAAAAAATACACAAAACACAAATTAAAACCTTTTAGCCTAACCAAAAAAATAAACAAAATGTACACTGAAAATAATATTACACAAAATTATTGTGACCAAAGTTGATAAAACAATAGTTTGAAAGTTGTGTAACACTGAATTGGCAGTACCAAAATATTTGAACACAAAACCTCAAATTTATTTTATGACACACTACAGCACACGCACACATGTACTACCATTACCGACACACACCGACACACACACACACACACACACACACACACACACACACACACACACACACACACACACACACACACACACACACACACACACACACACACAGTGTCTCAACCATAGATAAATAATGTGTAGAACAGGTCTTAACTCACAAGTCAGGGTCAGTCCAGGAGAGACAGCTCAAGGTCCGAAACATGAAACCAGGCGGCAGCGACGGCAAAAATCCTCATTAGCAGGAACCAAGGGGGTGAGCGAGTGTTCTGCAAGCGTAGCTCCTATGGTGCCATTTTGATGCTAATAAGTGCTTATATATATTTCTAAATAAAACCAAAGCCATGCTTTATTTGTGCACTTCTTGAGCTGCACCTGATATTCTTATTGCAGCATTTTAGGGTTTTAAAATATTTAGCTCCATTCCCCCCGTAAGTATCCCATTGACTGCCAATCATTTTGGCGCACTTTCGACAGCGATAACTTTACATCTGAAGCGCGTTTAAAGACTCTATTTGTCCATTGTTTCTAAAGAAATACGCACAATGTATAAGGCTCCATTACCTTGTAACTCACGCGTTATGTCTCGCCAGAGCACGCTTTTGAAAAATAGGCTAATGATTGTATCATAACCACGCAACTTACTGTTGCATAGTACCGTATAGTACAGCAGAAGCTCGCGAGGCAGTTTCGACTTACATTAGCTGTTTAATTTTAATTACTAATGTTAACTAGTCTGTTAGTTAGCAATAATTAGCCTGTGCCTATGTTATCTCCTTACATATACCTTACGCTCTCCGTCTCTGCAAGATTGGGAATGATTTGGAGGATTTTTCTTGGCACAGCTACCAGAAGATTTATGCGCGTTCATGCCACCTCGGAATAACAGACACTGCCCCCTGATTGCGTTGTTTTTCCGACGGGCAGCGTTCACATGGTCGGGGATCGTGGTTCTTCTTCTTCTGTTATATTGACGTTTGGCATAACAACTTTTTGCATGACTGCCACCAACGGTTGGCGTGAGGCAGAGCATCAATTGTGTGAAAACATGGAGGCCACAATAACAAAGATTTGCTGCTGTTTTCTTATACGAGCATCCAAACAGCACATCGCGCTTTTCTCGTATTCTCCCAATATACTCGAATTACCGAAAATGAAATAACTACTTCTGTGATTTGTAGCTACACAGGTAGCTAGGATTGAAGGGACAGTTGCAGCTAACGAAAGCCCTAATCTTCACAAATATTCATTAATTTGAAATCGGACACCGTTGTTGTCTTTAAAAGACATTTAGCTAGATGTTGTATAATGCGGCGTACGAAATTGAAACTGTAAATAATATTTTGCGCTCGAAAAACTACTGTGATTTGTAGCCACAAATCTCTAACAAAGCTCTATCAATGGCAGTCCGCAAGCGCATCGTTTATTTCCCCAATCGTTTGTTTAAATAACTCAACACATTATAATTACACACATTAAAAGATTAACTGGAACTGTGGTAAGAGATTGCTTTTGCGTCAAGAAGTTCGCTGACGCGCTTATCACTCACATACGACGGGCCATTTAGCTAGCAGGAAGAGGGGAGTTGCAGGCCCTGGAGCTCTGTCAGGGCAGCAGTTTGGTTGTCCATTTAGCGCAAAACAGTGAGACTTCGCGGGTATGGAGTGCTGTGGGCTGCCATGACGGAGCTCCAAGTACCTCATAGCAGGCCGGGGTCTGTGAAGGAAGGCAGGCCGGGCGGCAGGCAGCAACACAGGCAGCACCGGCCGCTGAACTCCGACACAGTCTTACCAAATTTGCAATTGGCCATAAATTTTCCCTAAACGGCCCATATTTGAGCTTTATATAGTTGATTTCTCGCTAAAAAAAGTCTCAGAAGTGAATTTAATAACGAAATACCCCGATAAACAATGTATAACTTTGCAGTGTCTGAAATATGAGACCTGCTGTCGAGTCTCCCATGTGTTTCTATGTAGTTTGCTCAAACCAATCAGCACATAGCTCATTCTGAATATTCATGAGCATACCATATTTGGTATATCTTGTTCCAAATAGAGCCATATTCACAGGGTAGTTAAGGGCCTAATAAAATAGCTTTCGGGCAATTTTCAGCCCAACCAATGTCACATACCCTATTAGGAGACCTTAAAGGAACACGCCGACTTATTGGGAATTTAGCTTATTCACCGTAACCCCCAGAGTTAGACAAGTCGATACATACCCTTTCTCATCTGCTGCGTGCGGTAACGCTGTCTGGACGGCTCCAGCATTAGCTTAGCCTAGCACAGATCCTGCAGGTGAATGGTTCCAGTAATCCTACTGCTCCCAATTGTGACAAAAGTGACAAAATATTTACATTTTTGCATTTTTACATCTTTGTTTTTGGACAAAAAAAACCCCCAAGATATACAGTGTTTTCTGCATTTCCTGAAATGCTGCTTGACAATCCCAACACATGGGGCAAGTAATGAGGTTGTACAGTATGTGTTAATTGTGATCATTCAGCAGTGGTTATTTGTAATACCCAACCCTAATATGGCTTGGAACTGCAACAAACACGCATCTAGCCACCGTTTTTAGGGCATATGTAGGACAAGAGAAGGTCCATCATAGTCTTAATAATGGGAGGTTGTGGGTGGAGGCTGTGTGGGGGTGGTGGGCAAGAACCATCTCCCAGGCATCGATCAGATGAACTTTCAGTCCTTTGAACACTGCTCTGAGCACCTTATCACGCTGCAGCGAAAATCGTCGCTGTTGGTTATTGTCTCATAAAGCATCAAGGCTTTGGGGTTGACGGTCCGGATGATGACCACCGTGCCTGGAGCCCTGTCCAGCCGCACCACCGCCCTGCGGATGGTCTGCAGTCGCCGGATGTAGATCTCCGTTGGGAAGTCATGTGCGAAATGAGACCAGATGCCGAAAACTACGACGCAGTATTGGTGCCTCCGGTTAAGCCATCAATTTCATTGGCAATGTAGCGAAGCTCGCTGGTTGGGACTTTGGGAAAACGGATAGGAGGACCGTGGCAGCGGAACGTCACCAAGATGTTGTTTGCATAGTCCAATGCCATGAAAGGTCCAACTTGCTTCAGGCTGTGCAGGTTAAACTCTTTAAGATCTAAAAGTATTACAGAGGGAACAGATTCAGCTTCAGTGTCAACAAAATCAGCCAGAAATCCCTGTGAATCAGTTACCTGGCAGTGCTGCGTTGAGGTATTCAAACCACTGCCTGATGGTGGAGTCTCCATACATGTGGACCTCCTTGCCTTTCAGACACTGACTGATGGTGGAGTTGTTAAATTGGCGAATTGTGGTGCCACCTAGTGCTCGCCACACACCCTGGTAGTAATAACCAGAGGGTCCAGACTTCACACTGCTGCTCTTCACCTCTGATTGGCCTGAGAGGAAGTTAAAGGGTAAGGGTAAGTTTTTTGTTATCGACAAATCCAATGAAAAGACCAAAACCAAGGTAGAAAGTGATTGTATGAGCATTTACGGACTATCCTTATTCCTGAGAGACTAATCAGTCGATCTTGTCTTCGACTTACAGTACGTGTCCATATACGGATGAGATCACCCAGCTACCCAGCATTGCACACAAGTGGGCTTTCCACCAATTTCTCTTCAATGACCACTGACTGCAAAGGAAACAGTCTACACCCTCCTACAACCGCGATGGCTGCAGCTGATTGGACGAACGCGCCACGTGGGCTGTCTGCTCCCGGATTTCAAAATGGAATACAATCTTTTATTTTACGGAAATAGTTCACCGAAACGTGTTTCAGATCGACAAAGGTCAGTTTAAAAGAGTTCCGACAGCTTTTGAGAGGCGCTCCTCATTTGCATAAAGTTGGCTGGATTCAAATTTATGCAAATGAGGAGCCGTCAACTCGACACCCAGCTTTTCTAAAGTCCCTGTGACGCTATAGAATGCATTGCACGGCTGCTCCCATAGAAATGAATGGGAAGCTTTGAAATGATGCTGACAAGGGACACACACCGTTTCCTCAAATTCATTAGTCATTTTTTAATGCTTTTTTATGAGTATATATCTGCTAGGCTAATGATAAGATTTAAAGTGGTGCTTTTGCATGATTATTTGTGGAGAATTACTTTTAGAGATCTATCGGAAAAAAATTAACTGGATTAGTCGAAAAGAATCCTCTACATGAAAATTGGTACACTTTTTCCACGTTTTACTTTCATTGTTTATAGCACATTCTTTAGTAATGGCAGTAGTAAAACTGTACCTTTCTTTTTTGGCAACACGGTGACATTGGCTGGTCCTGAAGCCTGTAGGTAGACTTTCAAGTTGACACCACTGAAGAAGAGCACACAATAATAATATATCTCTTATACACACACTACAACATTAACAACATACAGACAAGAAAGGAAGACAAACATTTGAAATCATGTCATGAAGGTCAAACCAAAAAAAATCAAGCACTACAATGTGAAAATCTGCATTTAAGTTAATCTATCATTACACAAAACTCTGTAGAAAAATACATTTTGTAAGTTAAAGCTGCACTTATTAATATTTTTCATTTAAGCAATGGGTTCAAAGACCATGTGTAATGTGTCACTCGCAGTGAGGAATCCGCAGATAATGATCACCTGACTTTGCAATTCCTCTCAACTTTATAGAGTGCTGTAGCATCTTTCATCTCATCGTTTTAGTTTTACGGCCGGCAACTTGACTGTTTTGGTCGAGTCTCCCCCTAGAAGCAGCAGGTAGCTGTTTTTATCAAATTAACTCTGATTTAACAATTGTGCACTATCTACCACCAAACAGCAGACAGACAAAGTAAGCAACTAGCAGGTGAACACAGCGGAGCATTTAGAAGCTAAAGAGGCAGATATGCCCCCCAAAGAGTTGTGGAGCACTAATGGAAGCGGTCCACTGTGGTGTTTTTTCATGGCAGGGATCGCCCCACTTTCCAGCATTGGAAGCTTAATGGGGTTTTTCACTAGCTAACATTCTCTTCAATGATCACTGACAAGCTAAGAAATCAGGCTCCACCCTCCTACCACCCAGATGGTTGCACCTGGCTTGCTACACCCGGATTTCAAAAACAGACCAACATGGCGGCTCATTTGGAAAGTTTTTTCTTATTTTACAAACACAGTTCACCGAAATGTCTTTCTGAAAACATCTTATGCGAGAAATAAGCTATGCAGTTGCTGAAAGGTCAACTTAAAAGATTTCCGTGAGTTTTTGAGAGGCGGCGAGTCGAGCTGGACGTCCCTGATTTTGCATAAAGAAGCCTCTAAAGCCGCTGCAATGCTACCAGAATGCATTGCGCGGCTGCTCACGTAGAAAATGAATGGGCAGCGTGGAAATGATGCTTGGCAGTGTACACGTACCATGAAAGGGTGAATGAATATTGTACTTGGTAGCCATTAACACAACTCCAAAGGAATACTTTGTTGCTCCACATCTACTGGATGTAAATAACCACTGTTTGCTAAGGCTTTAGCCAACTTAATGTTTCTCAAAAGACAAATCTCAAATAAGATGTATACATTGACAATAAACCATAAATTAATAACTGAATTACACTGAATAATACTCGCCAATGTTCTTAATGAAAGTCAACTAGTATGATTCAGACTGATTAGTTTGATTTGTCCTTAGATTTAATCTTAACTGCTGGTAATCACAACTTCAGTGTCAGTCCTGTGTCTCAGCTCCCTCACCTTTGAAAGAGCTTCTTCTTCGTTGGCCCTGAGGTTTTGTTTGTATTTTCCCATTGCGTGGTTGATCCTGGCATCGCAAATCACTTCTTTGGCTGTAGCACTTCCTATTAAGAGAGAGTTTTACCCTTTTTTTCAAACCGTTCTGCCTTTGAATGAAGCCACGGCTACCATTATGAATGGCGTATAAAGACCAGCAGTCTATGTCCGGGTTTTCGTCTGTACAGCCTGTACAGGTTAGGTCAAGCATTGTCAGTGCTTAGAAACGCGTCCCCTAGTTCCAGCAGCGTTACAAACTGGACATGGCCGTGCTAGAAGTGAAAGTTAATAGGCGAGTGGGAAACAACAACAAACTTCCAGCTAGACGCTGAAAATGGCTAGTTTTGAAGAAACAGGCCTGCTTGGTTCTTTTGGTGAATGATTGTAAAGTTTTACACAGAATATGTTTACAACATTTCCTCTCTTCTAACTGGGACGTTTGGGACCGATTGGTGGGATTGCTATGGATGATAGTACACGGCGATACACGTTAATTGTATTCACAGTTAACCCTCCCCACCCGCTCCTCCTTGTCCAAATGCCCTTTTGTCACTCCGTCCTTCCCGTCTAAAATACCAAATGGCAATAACCAAAAATCCTGACTTTTAAACGGCAGTTCATAAACCAATGGGTGAGCCACCAAATCTGCGCCATTATTTTTACTTATTTTAAAAAAAAAAAAAAAATACATTACCTCAACCTTGCGTCACCTTTCCTTCAGAGTAAAGGTACAGCAGAGTAGCTGCCATTCAGATGATCCACCACATGCCGAACCACACCTGCACCAAGCTTCTGGTTGTGCAGTCGGGCGAGTAAGAAGTCCCCTCCAGACTTCTTGGGACGGCCCTGGAAATCAGACATATTGATCTTAACCTCCAGCTGATCCCCTACGTGCCACTGTCCTCCTCCCCTCCTTGGGAGAATGGTGAAAGAGCTGTGAGCTGGATCACTGGTCTTCTCCAGGGAAAGAGGAGCTGGCAATAGTGAAGTTTCAGGCCAAGCAATGGAGTCCAGTAGGAAGCGTTCCTCCAGAGCGTCCTTAGGAGACAGTGGCTGGAAGGTGCAGAAGCCGCGATCCACGTCAGGCACAGTGGAAACTCTCGGGACAATGATGGTGGTGGAGTTCACTTTATGCTGAATCTGGAAGGTGGTCTAGAAAGAGATGGTGACAAAGATGCATTCATCAAATTTGCCTCCCATGTACACACACATTCATACACTGATGGCAGCTCTGCTGGAGTACAAAACTCCACTGATGAGAGAATCCAAGTAAAAGCCATTTAACCTCATAGTCATTGCTTCAGTACCCAGCTGTTTGGGGCGTCTCTTGGCTTTTATACATTTGTGACCCATTTATTAAGATTTATGTCTTCAGTAAAAACAAATAGGAACCAGTAGGTTTTTTTGGTCTTTTTTGGTAATGCATGGTTCTGTTGCATTGCTAGCAAAGCATGGACAAGTTTGTGAAAGGAGTGCCAGGTCAACGTGAAGCAGAGGATGAAGCCACACCAAACACCACAACTACCAAAACAAACACAAGAAAACACGTAGTGGTGACCACAATTCAATCTAAGGAGCCGAGGGGTCTGATGTTTGAGGGGGAAATTAAATATTAATATTAAACATTTCAAACAGGGTCCACCCTATAAACAGTCCCACCAAAACCAAGTTCTCACCTCCAGAACTTCCATGTTATGTAACACAATGATGGAGACAGCCGCAGCCAGAAAGAAGAAGATGGCAATGTACTCCCTTCTGATACAAGCTCTGGTATCCATGGTGGTCTTCATCTATGGCTGCAGCATAGCACTATGACCGCTTCCTCTGGTACTGGATTAAAATAAAACCCACAAACAACTAATATTATATGCTAAAACTTGAACTCAATTGTGAAATGATCTTTATATAAATAGTGTGACATGTCCAGCTTTCAATCATTAGGGCTAAACTAAATCCGGTCAACCCAGGTAATTCCTTTGATTGATCAACCATCGACCAAGGCCACAACCAAAGATAGCCTCTCAGAGGCTGTTTTCACTTTCATTACAGACGCAGTATATCCAGCACAATCTTCACCTACTTCCAAGGTGCACTTAGAAAAGGAAAAAGTCTTAAAGTTAAAACTCCAGCAACACTTACAGAATAATGTATTCTTAGCCCAACAAGTTGTAGGCTTCATCACAGGGGTGTTGCATATAACCAGGATAAGGGAATAAGCTAGTCCAGTTATCCTGGATGAATTTAGCCTTGACTTGGTTGCACAAAAGCAGAGGCACCTAAGTTACCATGGAGATTTATTTTGTGCAGCTGGTCTGCTCCTGACCAGGCTAACAGCCAGGATTTATTAATCCTGGAGCCTTTTCTGTTCACTCAGCAGTGGTTTAACCTGTTTTTTACGAGCCTGCATTAAAATACAACAGTTGCATATTGCTGTTCAGTAAATCACCGTTATTATATATATATTTTTAAGTTGTGACCATTAGTTTTATAATTATTCATGTGACAGTCATTGCTACTGTTATATTTCTGTATGAAAACTGCTGTTCATATTGTTGTTAGAAGTGTGATGAATATATTATGGCAGTTGTTGAGATGATTAGAAAAGGCTGATGCAGTTGCAAATGTGTTTTAAATATAGTCAGTGATGAAGGATAATATATAAAGTGCTATACATGTGCAGCAGATTGGTCAGAGACCAATACACCTTTAATTATTTTAGATGATTTATTTCTTTTTCTATTCTTTAACAAAGGATCATGTATATTACTCTTCCATGTGCATTTTATTTAGCATTCTTAGCACACATTGTGTGTTCTGTCCAGTGAACTGGGACTATAATTTGGGAGGATTGTACAATTATAAAAACCTATCCTGATTGATCCTCCCAAATTATATTCTAGTTGACTGGACCAGTAACTATATAGTGTAGGCTACTGTATGCTCAGGAAACAGGGAGAGGACACCTCAATGGTTTTTGACCTTATATTTTGCTGGGGGGAAATAACTGATTGTTTAGAGTTATCACTTAATTATCTTTATAGTTTCTAGATTTCAAAGTCAGATTTCTTCAGTGTATTTTCTATGTCCATATAAACGAGAAAGCAAAGTATTTAATATGTAAAGAAGGAAACAGTTAGAAAAAGCGTGGCTGAAGCAGACTGCTCTTAAATGAAACCATTCAAGGAGTTAGGTTAATTATTTCCACAAATGAACTGTTGTACACTTGGCCTGAAAAGCGAGCAGTGGAAGTTAATATGTTACTTTTATTACGTTAATTTATATTTTAGACCATGCGAGAGAGAGGAGAGCCAGAGTGAGAGAGAGGGAGAGACAGAGTGAGAGAGAGAGGGAGAGACAGAGTGAGAGAGACAGGAGAGAGAGTGAAAGAGAGGGAGAGACAGAGTGAGAGAGACAGGAGAGAGAGTGAAAGAGAGGGAGAGACAGAGTGAGAGAGAGGGAGAGACAGAGTGAGCGAGAGAGAGAGAGGGATATGTATGCATCATATTCTAGCATTGTAGAGTGGTTGTAATTGAGCTTTATTGTATATTTCTTGTGTAACATTGTCTTCTGCTCACTTCAAAGGCAAAGAGTACAACTGTTCATTTCTGCAAATAGCCTAACTGTGTGCCTCTGAATTCAAGGGAATTCAGAGGCACGGGAAGATATACACTGATTAGACTAGGTCAAGTCTCACTTTATCGGTTATCCTGGATTTGCAAATTCTACTTTTGTGCAATACCCCCCTGGATCATCAGAAAACACAAAACATTTGAAAATGTAAAAGACAACCAATCATATAGATCCACTCACATACCAGCCAATGGGGCACACATAGATGGGATAGATAGATGGTCATGTGGTTTCAAGCCAATCACATTCTCAAACTGGCAGAGAGGTGAGGGGAGTGTCCAATAAAGACATGGGTGACACCATTTTGTCCATAGACAAGAGAAGGGCATGGGTTTTAACCTAAAATGTGCCTATTTAGTGTGGAACACTTAGATTGGTTTGCCCCGTGCTTATAGTCTAATCACTGTCAGGTCTACTGAGGTCTTACAGGTTTAGGTTCTGATCTAAAGGACTAATGGATCATTTGTTTGTAAATCCCATTACATCCCAATCAATCAATGTGTGTTTACATTGAAATATCCAAATAGTACAGCAATATGCCAGGAACAAACAAACAGATGGAAGTGCAGTTTAGAAGAACAGATACTGTGAGGGAAAATTTATCACAATAATATATTGTTCTTAAATGGGCCTTCAGCATAATGAGTACTTTTTCAGTTTTGTACATTAAGTATATTTTGATGCCAATACCTGACTTACATCAAGTTTTCAATGCATGGTTTTATAAACCGATCATATCTTTTTAACTGTATGTAAATCTAATCGACAAAGTATCCGGTAACTACAGTCGAGTAAATGTAATGTAGAGTACAAAAGACAATATTTCCCTGTGAAATGTAGTGGAGTAGAAGTAGGAAGTAGCATAAAATGGACGTGTTCAAAGTAAAATACAACTACCTCAAAAGTACACACATTACATATACCGTAAATATTAGAAGTTAGTGACAACATTTGTTTTTTTTGATGTAATTAAACTTTTAATAGATTTGTTTAAGCGTATCATGTGTCTTACCTTGCTGGGTTGCGGTAAACGATCTGTTTGCTAGACTTCCAAGTAATAAATGTAAAAGTAGTGGCCACGGACAGCCCTGCAGCATGACAAGATAAAACTTTATTGTCTGTAAAATTTATTGGGGTATTAACCACCTCCTTCTGCTCCATTTTGGTTGGTTGAGCAGTGTTATAAATAAAGGGAAAAAATAAAGGAGCGCTTGTACTGGTTTTTCCTGCAACTTGGCACCCTAAAGCACCTCCCAGAGGGCAGAAGTTGGTACTCCTCATGTAAAACATGAGTAGGGTCATACTTCTGGATGGAGCAGAAGAAGCGAAGAACCACATTTACAGCTAAAACAGGACAACAGTTAGAGTTGCTTTGATTTCCGGTTTTACCGGTCCGGTGAATGAGGCTAAACCGATTTTATTTCATGCTAAACGGTTTAACTGGCATTTGTCACTGGCAAATTTAAAAGTAGCCTACTTTAGCAACCTGTGTCGACGTCGTCACAGCGCTAAATCTAACTTGAATTGCAAGCAGTGTTGGGCAGTAGCAGTACTAATTTAACTACTTCTCAGTAGTGTTGCAGTTTCTGAATCAATCAGCTTTTCAGCATGGGCCCATTTCAGTCACAGATTTGGAGGTCAGAGGTCAGATGGACTGATAGTCAGAAGGGCTGTTCATTTTACCCCCTCCCCATCGCTGTCAGCTTGTTAGAGGGTTAATAAGCAAGTGATTCTCCAAGACTCTTGGTTCATCCTCTCAGACTAGCCCCTGTCCCTCGAAACAGAGTGGTAAGGGCTAGGGGTGAAAACATACCCCTATGAAATGAGACACCACTTGGTTGCGGTTACGTCACCATACAGTATTGATCACAAACTTCCAAGATGCCGTCTGCAAGTGGTGTGTATGTTGATTGCGTGGGTTTTGACAACAGTGTCATATGCATGTATATATTTTATAGTTCTTTTATGTTCACTTTGGTGGTGGTGGTGGTGGTGGTGCAGCTACAGCTATTCTGAAATTCCAGACCACAGTCTGATGCCTGTTGGCCAGTAACCCTTCCCTCCAGACCAGAGTCTGATGCCTGTTGGCCAGTAACCCTTCCCTCCAGACCAGAGTCTGATGCCTGTTGGCCAGTAACCTTTACCTCCAACCCCATTTCTTTCATTAGTGTCCTGTATCATAACCAGCAACAATGTTCAGGTGCATGAACAGGAATGAATTATAAATGATTACAATAACACAGTACCAATACAATAATGAATGGCTACAACGTGAACGCATGACTCACTCCCATAGTTGCTTTGCAGCATATTTTGATTTAAGAAACTTCTGCTCATTTTCGGCCCGAAAGTGGATCAGCTGCTGGGTTTCCTCAGGCGTCCCTGTGTGATACAGGATGGTATATGTTCCTCCGGGGTCCCTGTGTGATACGGGACGGTATATGTTAAGCACGTATCAATGTCTCCAAAGCAAGTAGTGTTATGCACTGATATCAAACTAAATTCGCTGCTAATAGAGTTTAGTTAAAACTGTAGACATGCATGGAGTCCATTCAAGGCAGAGAAATACAGGACTGCAATGTAATGTTAGCGTTAGCATAGCAAACTAGCGATTTTTAAAAACGTTTCAATTAAGAACATGGTCGCAATATATATATGTACAGGACTGTGTAGAGCACAAAACAAGACAGTCGTAATTTTTAAATCAATTCTTGAAGCCGAAAATACTTACATTTATGGCTCTCTGTGGTCGATCTGGCAGCCATTGTTGCAGGTTGCGCAATGTATTCTGGATACCCCTTGCTTTCAAGTAAGCTTGCGTCTTTGCTTGGTTTTAAGGGGTATCTAGCCCTTCCCCTTAGCCCTACTCTCGATGAAAACGAGAATTGGGATAGCCCTTACTTTTATTAAAGGAGACACAAATAATATAGCTGAATTTGTACTTGTGTAGTAGCCTGGATGCCAGCCGAACTTAGCTCCGCCCACAACATTTGAGGTCGGGAAGTTCGGTCTGGACTTGATCCGTTGTGGAGCAACGATGCTCGAACCAGAGCTGTTTGGAGCAATCAAATTGTCAGGACGGGCTTTATACGATGATGGACAGATGATCAAGAGTAACGTGATCAACCACGTCACCATGAATTTGTTTACAACAAAGATGGCTGCCGCTGGAGATTATAGAATCTGTTATAGAAGATATCGAGAGCGCATTCATTTTAAAAGAGGAACAGAGAACCGCAATCAAGGCATTTGTCGATCGGAAATATGTTTTTGCCATCCTTCGTCACATACTCCGTTGTTCTGATTGGTTGTAGGTCTATCCAATTGAGTGCAGAGGCATTTTTTTTTTCCTGTTACAATCAGACTCATAGTCTGAATAAAATCTGAGTGTGACAACGTCAGGCTACTTGTGTAGTGTAGTTGTGGAACTCCAGTAAGTAGCCTGGCAAGGCTATTTTGTTTACTTTAATCATCGGATTAAGTGATTTTTTTCTTTTCTCTAATACAATCATGACAAAAAAGATGATAACTGATGTATTAGGTAGACGTGATACAGTAACAATCTGACGGGTCACAGATTTCGGCATAACACTGGAAAAGCCTGTGTTTAAGTATCCGGCCAGGTAAAAGGAAGCAGGAGATTTCTTTATGTAGGCCTAATTGTATTTTTATTTTATTTTAGAAGTTATCTGCTGTAGTTATGGCTGATATTGGGGCAAGGCCATCACAGGAAGAAGGAAATTAAACAAAGAACAACTAAAAGCTAAAAGGGAAAGGGACAGACGACAGGCGAAATCCGAGTCACACTGGGTCGGGCTTTCAACAGATGGAGACAATTACTGGATTGTAAATGATTCAAACCACACCCCAAAATGGCCCTCAGGTATGTAATATGTCTATTTCATTCACAAAATAACTTTAGATTGCGCGATGTGGTTGTAGACAGTAGCCGACATTAAATTACATCCCCCTTCCATTCCATTAAGTGCGGACGTTTTATTCCTTTCAGTCCGTGTTTGTGTTGGCCTACTATTTTATTTTCCCTTGTCCCCCTGGCGCAATATTTGTTAAAGGCAAAATATATGTGTCGAACCATTCTGAATGAAGTATTGTGGTGCTGCCAGAGGTGGGTAGTAGCGAGTTACATTTACTTGAGTAAGTTTTTGAAAAAATTATACTTCTAGGAGTAGTTTTAAATCACTATACTTATTACTTTTACTTGAGTAGATTTGTGAAGAAGAAACTGTACTCTTACTCTACTTACGCTACATTAGGCTACAATGAGCTTGTTACTTTTCTTTTTACCTGTTTGGTATTCTACGCATCATTGTTTTTATCCCCCCCGCGTCCGCCTCATTTGAATGTTTTATTTTGACAGAGAGAGAGACTTCCGCTAAAGGCTCTACCACGTGACTGTGTTTCACCAATCAAACGCAGTTGTGCAGTCTCGTCACTTGACCATACTCAATCTCGGCGGCGGGACGCAAAGTTACGAATCCCACTATGGCCACGCCAAGACCCGCCCTACGAAGCAGCTTGATTGGTTGGGGTTAGGCATTTCACCTCGAGTGGTTAGGGTTAGGATCATTGACATATATATAATGGACCAACAGAGCCCGTTGCTCTGGACGGAGACCAGTGAAGGCTATTAGAAGCACTTTTCCGGTGATGGCCAGCTTTACTGCGCAGCCTCCAACTGAAAGAGACCGCGTAAATGTGACGTGAGCAACGTGTCTGAAAGTTGTAAGTGTTCTGGTAGCTGTGCCAAGAGAAATCTCAATCATTCCCAATCTTACAGAGACGGAGAGTGTAGGTATATGTAAGGAGATAACATAAGCACAGGCTAATTATTGCTAACTAACATGCTAGTTAACATTCGTAATTAAACCTAAACAGCTAATGTAAGTCCAAACTGCCTGCGAGCTTCTCCTGTACTATACGGTAATTCCTCTACTGTGCGACAGTAAGTCACTTGGTTATGACACAATCGTTAGCCTATTTTTACAAAAACGTCTGCTACGGAGCCATAACGTGAGATACAAGGTAATTGAGCCTTTTATACATTGTTGTGTTTCTTTAGAACTAAACAATGGACAAATCGAGTCTTTAAACACTTCAGATGTAAAGTTATTCTCAGTCAAGTGACGTAAAAAAAAATGGCGGTCAGCGGAATGCTAACAGGAGGTGATGGCCAGTTAGCAACAAAATGGCGCCATGATGGCTCGAGTTCTGAAGCGAAGCTTACCCCCTTGGTTAGGATAGCCGGTTGGTCAGGGGATAGGACATGAAAAAATGGGGTTACGTTACCTTGCGTTCTTATGGACGCCTGGCCAATAAATGCTATTGAAGGGCGGGTCTTGGCGTGGCCATAGTGGGATTCGTAATATCGCTGGCGGGACGGGTTCGGACGGATTAGCTTTACAGTCGTAGCAAAACAAAAATGTCAGAATCAACCGTCGGCAATGCAGACATAGACGAGGAGGTACACCCCTGGCCTCATATTGAAAGCATGTTTACCTTATATATATATATATATATATATAGTAAAAGTGTGAAACAGCAGCTACATTACCTTGTTCTAGTTCTGCCTGCAGAGCCTGTTAAATTTGTGTTACTTGTGCTTATTTCTTTTTTATTTATTATTTATTATTGATTTTATTTTTTAAGTACTTTAATTTACCTGGATTATTTTAATTTAAGCTATTTTGTAATTAATTTATTTTAATTTATTTAATTGATTGGATGAACTATAATTTGCTTAAAGATGATTATTTTGTATTTTTGTCTGTCTGATTGAATGCTTGTGTTAAAAAATAATCAGACACTACACTTAACAGTTACTCAGTACTTGAGTAGTTTTTTTCACCAAGCACTTACTCAAGTAATTATTTGGATGACTACTTTTTAGTAGTACAATTTTTGGCTACTCTACCCACCTCTGGGTGCTGCAGAGACGTCACAATCCTACAAATCCTATCCTACAGATTGTTTGGAACAGATCCTCGCCAAAATCACACTATAATCAATTAGATATTTCCCTCATGTCTTGCAGCCCTGCTTGCCAGCCTATTTTCTGGACTTCCACAACTAGGCCTGCTGATCAGCCAGACTATGATGCAAACATAAACATGGTGGCCAATTGGTGCAATATACACTACTACTAAAATTACTAATGAATGAAGAAATGCATTTTAGACATATCAAAAGAAAAGCACAACAAAATTATAAATTAGTTCACAAATAGGTAAAATAAAACAAAAAGCATATATACAATATATTATGTATATATACAGTATTTACATAAACACATGCACATATGCTGAACATACGCACCTATACATACACATACAGTACACGCATACCCACCCACGTAACTACATACACTCACACATACTGTATAATATATTAAACCTAATATATATATATATATATATATATATATATATATATATGCTTATATACTATCTGAGTCAATTTATTTGAGTCATCTTACCTAGTTATCTCACCTCATATTTGTTTTCATCTGTTTCCAGCAGAAGAAAGTCGTCTATCCGCAACGTTAAACACTTCTATGTAAAGGTGTAGCCGGGGTCCCGGGTCATTGACCTTTAAAACAGATTTTCTGAAAGCTCCAATATATCCAACTTGGCATCTAACAATATGGAAGTGCCTGATTTCACTCTTTTCGGCCGGATGTCAGTTACCTTTCGCTTTCTTTGTGTTGGCGTTCTAAACTCCGGTGGATTTCTGAGGACTATGGTTAACTGCTCCTCAGATCTCTGCAGGGTAAATCCAGACAGCTAGCTAGACTATCTGTCCAATCAGAGTTTTCTGTTGCACGACTAAAACAACCTTTGAGCATACACATGTTCCACCAAAACAAGTTCCTTCCCGAGGCTATTTTGCAGCGGCACTGTGGCTCCGTGCTGTGTGGACTAGCCTCCTCCTCCTCTGCAGCGCCGTGGAGGAGGGTCTGGCAATGTAAGACTAAGGACCCCTAAACTGACACAGATTAGACCACAGACCCATTTGATAAGATTTGGTCCAAGGGATTTGTCCGATAGGAATTTTGCTTTTAGATGTTCTATTACAGAAAGTGAATGAAACCCATAACCGAAATAGTCGCACATTCTGTCATTGTGCTACTTACGTTACGGATGGAATTATAGCGAAGATAAATTATTATTATTGAATTATTCCTCTTTTTGCTGGGAATCCCCTGGAACGTCCTCAAGGACCCCTGGGAGGTCCCTGGACCCCACTTTGGGAACCACTGTTCATGAGAGGCACTCCAATGAAACATATAGCCTTAATAATAAAAACAGGCAACATAGAATTGATTTGTTGTATCACTAACTCATAAATATTATGATTTCATAAAGTTTTTTCACTGGATTTGCAACGTTTTTTATTTTTATTAGTAGGCTATTATTTTTCTACTTTGAAGTTTTTGGGTGTAGCCTGGATTAAAAAAGCAAAGACTAAATGTGTTCTAGCCTATTTAATTCCAGGCTATAGCTTTTCACTTTTAAGGCTTACATTTGGTCACGGTCCTGAACACTGAGTGTCATAGGCTACAATAGCTAATGACCTAACAACGCCACAGCCCTACCACTGACTGGCTGGGTCGTATTAAACTCCAGTCTTCATGGAGCCCTCCCGATGCGTGTCCACGGCCCTGAAGCGCCTACCTTTCAACAACACCGCGCTGAAAAAGCTGCCGGTGGACGACTCCGAGGAGCCCGGGTCCCGGACGGTCCCAGCGGCATGTTTCTCAAGAATCCGGACTCTCCAGCCCCTGATACGTCCGACCTTCGTGGCCCTGTCCCGGTCAGCGCTGGCTCTGCTCGACCTGAGTGAGCGGGACGTGCTGAGTAATCCCCAGGCTCCGGAGTATCTGAGCGGCTCCCGGCTGCTGCCGGGCTCCGACCCGGCTGCGCACTGTTACAGCGGGCACCAGTTCGGCCTGTTTGCGGGACAACTGGGAGATGGAGCGGTGATGTACCTGGGGGAGGTAGAGTCGGGCACCCATGGGCGATGGGAGATTCAGGTGAAAGGCGCAGGAGTCACACCTTACTCCAGGTATTTTTTTTTGCTGTGTGCTGACAGTTCAGCACTTACACATTTGGCATCTCATTTTAAGACAACACATTTGGAACAGTTTGATACACCCCAGCAACAGGTTATAGGTCTAGGATAAAATTATGAAGTTTTATCTGACCAAGTGAGAGTAGGACAATTTCAGCAGGTGACACAGCCAATCCTTCATAAGCTTTTCTAACCAGAGGCATGTGAAAGCATTAACCCAAAGAGAGCTGCTTAAGAGCTTAACTGCTTGGCACACATCAAATGTGTCCCCCATTGCTTAACTACTATGTGCTGAGTCCAACCTTTAGTTTCTCCAGCTGATTTGGTCCGTTAGTCACATATAGAATAAGGGATATTTGAGACAGACTTAGGTAGGTATATATATATATATGGCTACTTTTTAAAGCTATAAAGTAAAGCTATAGCTTTAAAAAGTAGGGACAAATTGTAACCTGGCTGGAATTGAGCATGAAAACTCAAACTTCTTGACCTTTGAAAGGGGCCAGTACTCCCCATTTACACATTCCCCAATACACATTTCAAATATACACATATATATATATATACATATACATATATATATACATATATATATATATATATATACATATACATATACATATACATATATATATATATATATATATATATATATATATATATATATACACACACACATACATACATACATACATACACACATATGTATATATATATATATACACACATATGTATATATATATATATATATACACACATATGTATATATGACACATGCAATGATCTGGTCATGGAACTGCTATATATATTTTTTTATATATTTTAATTTTAACCAATGAAATTAATACATTATCCCCCAATCTGGCAAAACAAAACAAACAAATTAAATAAGATCACAGCATTGCATAAGTTACAGAAAGTTTCAAATTAATCACAATTTAAAGTCATGGCTTTCTAAAAAGTATATGTAAGGACTCCACAAGTGAGCAAAGTTCTTTTCTTTCTTTCTTTTTTTTTTATACACAATATACCGGTATGTTAGTCTCTCCAAAGCTAGACAGGCCATCAGTTCATGGAACTGCTAGAATTAGTGTACCGGTACCTTTTTATGTCCAATTCAGGTACTAAGTAGTAGTAGTAGTTTGACATTAAAGAGCTCTTGTTTTGGAACTTTACCAGAACTTTTGAGACAGTTTGTAAGTTCAACTACTGGTGTAATATAATAGCATTAAGTTTTCATGGAATAATTTAAATAATTAACCCGACTGATGCAACCTATTTAACTCACTGGTGAATCACAGCTGAATAACAAACCCATTTTGTCAGAGATGGTGATGGCAGGAAGGTGCTTCGCTCCAGCATCAGAGAGTTCCTGTGCAGCGAGGCCATGGCCGCCCTGGGGATACCCAGCACCCGTGCAGCCTCGCTAGTCACCTCCGACCTCTACGTCACCAGAGATCCACTCAACAGCGGCAGGCGCATTCCCGAGCACTGCGCAGTCGTCCTGCGTCTCGCCCCGTCCTTCATCAGGTAGTACACATTTCTAGTGTTTTCAGACCGTTGGCCAGCTGTGGATACATATGGATGTTTTATTATGTCCCTCTCTTGGTTTTAGATTTGGATCTTTTGAGATCTTTCTGGGCCGAGATGAGTTCTCAGGCCTGCAGGGTCCCAGTGCAGGACGGCATGACATTCGCGCTCAGCTGCTGGATTATGTCATTGAGACTTTTTATCCTTATATCCAACAGACTCATAGCAACCGGAAAGACAGGAATATGGTTTTTTTCAGAGAGGTGAGGACTAGGGTGTTAATACAATGTGCTAATAATGATAGGTCTCCCTGTAGGTTGATTCATTTCATGCTGGTGGTTTTGCATATTAACCATCAGATTTGACGTGTCTATCTCCAGGTGATGATGCGAACCGCTAAGCTAGTGGCCCAGTGGCAGTGTGTTGGTTTTTGCCATGGCGTTCTCAACACGGACAACATGAGCATCTTGGGTCTTACTCTGGACTATGGACCCTTTGGTTTCATGGACAGGTAAGCTGCTGAAAGTGGCAGTGCACTTATTTATTTGGCAAGTGTGTTCTTCGCTTTTACAATTTCCTTGAATCTGAAAAACCTCTTCTGCCCCACTGAATGTGGTTAAACTCAAAAAGTTAACCATTAACATGGGTCTAAAAGTAAAAATCTGTTTTGACATACAGTAAGTAAAAAGAAGATAATTTATATAATAACTCAAATCATATTCTGTATGAACCCCACCCGTGTGTCAGGTTTGATCCAGATTTCGTCTGCAACAACTCAGACAAAAGAGGGCGCTACTCGTACCAAGCCCAGCCATCTATGTGCCGCTGGAACCTGGCCCGTCTGGCCGAGGCGTTGGGCTCTGAACTGGATGCAGCCGAGGCCGGGGCTATCCTGGATCAATTCATGCCCACATACGAAGTCTTCTACCTGTGTATCATGAGGAAAAAGCTAGGCCTTGTGGGAAAAGAAGAGCCGGAGGACAGCGAACTCATATCAGACCTACTGCACCTTATGCACAACACTGGTACAAAGACAGACAACTTAAAGGTCCCATATTACGCTCATACCTCTATTTGGGGTTTCTGCTACAACATGTTTAAATACTTTAATGTTCATCAAATATCTCATTAATGGTACCGCTGACGTTTCGGTTATGTGTTAGACATCTCTGAAAATAGAAATCTATGAAAATGTGACAGTTATGCTTTTACAGTCTGGGCATGGGACTATAACAAAATGTGTTTCCAGGTGCAGATTTCACCAACACCTTCCGCCTGCTGAGCCGTGTCCCCTGGCCTGACGAGGGCCACGGTGGGAGGGCCACAGTGGAGCCAGTAGTAGACCTCATCCTAGAGCAGTGTGCATCTATTGAGGAGCTAAAGGTGGCTAATAAGCCAACTATGGAGAACCGGTGAGGGAGTGTATGGTGGTTGGATACACGTGTTTCTTCACAGAGCAGCTGCTGTATAGCAGGAATTTAAAGTATCTAGCTGCCCCACCATATGCTCCCAACAAATGTGCATGTAATGCTAGCTGAGCAAAGCACTGGTTAAAATGTCTAAATCTCTCTTGTCCTCTAATTTGTTTTTCCTTCTATATGCTAGCATTTTGGGGAAAAAGCTTACCAAGACAATATGTAAGTTAAAGGTGTGTTTTATAGCATTTGGAAGGATTTATGTTGAGACCGTAGCAAGTGAACATGGAACATAATGTAGGACTAGAGCTATATCGGTGGTCAACATCACTTACCTCTAGCATTTTCTCCATTTCTAGTGAATTGGCGATGATTCTGTCCATGGCACAAACTAACCCAGTCATGTTTGGGATGGTGGCCGACAGGCCAGCTGTGTCCCAGCAACTGGAACTGATGGGACGGCTAAAGGAGCTGCTCGAGACAGATCAGGTTGAGCTTAAGAAAAAGCAGCGCGATGACTGGATTCGCTGGGTTAGCCAATACAGGTGAGGAAAAGAGGGAACACTGTTTCCCTCAGAGCTTCGGAGTGTTTTAGTGTCTTAGAGACGATTTGGCAAATTTTTCATGGGCGCAACCCACATACTGAGCTCTGCTGCTCATCCCACAAATGCATGTTCCTTATAAATGGGGCACCATTTGAAAGGGAACTAAACAGGCTTTCCAAAGATTTATTGCCAAAAAGCATTGTTACCACAGAGAAATAATCCACCAAACACAAATTTCCTTAATTTTTGTTTTAAGTTTATTTGGAATATTTCAAACGCTTTATCTTGCTGTGAGACAGCCCTTTCCTTTGGCACCTCATTTTCTCAACCGTAGAACTTTTGTATTCCTATGCAGAAGTTCAACTGTGCCGCGCACTGGAAAATGACACAGATCAGCTGTTTGGGTCAAACTTTCAGCAGTTTATGAGTTATTAAGACAGCAACGACTCCGATTTAATTCTGTTTTGAGTAGTTACATATTTGACACTGAAATAGAAGCGTATATTTATTCCACGTATGTGTAACTGATATGTAATAGATTTATTATGAATCATATTTCTTTATATCCGTATCAGTGTCTCTGACTACGTTTAGAAGCTGTCAATTTTCGGGTTACGGTCACTATTCGGGTTTCTGAAACATTCGGAATAACCCGTTTACATGCGTGAGCAGAGAGAGTTACTCCTACATGGAATTTGTAATCAATTGGCAATATCCCGACGTAAACGGCGACGCACGGTTAGCGTCTGGACGTAGCCTACGGACAACCTTAAGACGCAATAACTTTTCGGTCACCTTCTTATAAATCTCACTATGTCGGTACTTTCTGCCGTCAACAAAAGACATAAGATTCATGGTTTTCACCACACTAATAAAGAAATTGGTTTCCTCCTCGCTCCAAAAGTGTGGCGCTGTGCTGCGTCTCGCCATGTTTACCTCTACTTCTTGTTTACTTCCGGTATACTGCGCGCAGGTTTTCTGCATTGACACATATATATATATATATATATATATATAACTATATTATTATAGTACATAATTATTATTATAACTATGTTTTCTGGCGCATACAAGAAGTTCCTCTACTCAAAAGACCAAGATTCCTTGCGAATAGAACATGCGCAGAACACAAATCAATGTTCCTTTTGATGGGGATATGCCGATACGCGTTTACATTACCAAAATTTCGGGTTAGAAAAGGGGTAACCCAGGTAGCATATTCGGGTTTTTAAAAACCGGAATATGAGCATATTGGGGTTTTTGCCGGTGTTTACATGGCCGAGCGTGACCGGGTTATTGCTATATAAAAAAAAATACTCCGGTTTTGAACAGGTTATTGGCTGCATGTAAATGTAGTCTCTGTGACCCAACCGGCAGCGGCAGATGACCGACACCAAGAGCCAGGATCTGTCCAAGGTTTCTGGCTCTAAGAAGGAAGTTTGTCCTCGCCACTGTCGCACCAAATGCTTGCTCTGTGTGGGGGGGAATTGTTGGGTCTTTGTAAATCATAGTGTGTTCTAGACCTACTTTATCTGTTAAGTGTCCTGAGATAACTTCTGTTATGATTTGACACTATAAATAAAATGGAATTGAAAATTGAATTGAACTGGGCTTTTTCCAGCCACAGTTCACTTCAGGGCCAATAGAATCTATCAGCGGTTAGTCGGTCATCATGTTTGCTAGTCTTAAACTTCCTCATAGGGACGTAGAAAACGACTCAAATGGAAGCTGAGCTCTGGTGTGATGCTGACACATTGGTGCTGACACAGTACATTAAAGAGGTGGAGATACTTTTACTTAATCCCATGTAATTTTCATTTCTGTTGTGATTTGACACTATAAATAAAATTGAATTGAAAATTTAGATATATTGGTATAACATGTTATATAAGTTCCAATTTTGAAAATGCACATATGGCATTTCGATATATGTGTAACCAGCATATGTACACATATAACATATCTTATATTTCCATATAGAATAAATCAACACATTTTCTTTCAATTTCTTTTGCGCTGAAACACCAGGAGGCGTTTACCCAGGGAGTGTGATGGCACAGGGGACCTGTCACTAATAAAAAAGGAGCGGCTCAGTGTGATGAACAGCACCAACCCCAGTGTTGTCCTACGCAACTACATCGCCCAGAATGCAATTCAGGCTGCAGAAAATGGAGACTTCTCTGAGGTCAGGAGACCTATTTTTCTTTCTTTGTCAAAATCCCCATTGGGACATCTAGCTCCATCAAAGCTGGGCTTAAAGGTAACATGGAGTTCACCAGTGTATCACAGGGTTTCTCCCAGGAGATTGGTCCAAAATCATTTGCCATCAGAGGAGAATCTGAGTCGGCCACTAGGTGGAGACAAACAGCCATCAATAGTACATTAGTAAACTCTGTGTTGCTGCAAGACCAACAGCTGCTTTATTGGACTGAGTTGTGTCAATGGAGATTGTAAAGAGCAATGTTGTTTGTTTTTTTATTAATTAAATTTAAATGTTTTATATCATTCCTATTTTTTGCCTCAAGGATCAATACAGCTCAACAGTGTGGTTCCAGGAGTAATGGGCAGTCACTGTTGAGCTCTATTGAAGTCATCTTACCTGTATCTTGTCCTGTAGGTCAACACGCTCCTCAAAGTTCTGGAGAATCCATATTCTGATGCATTTGCGGAGCCTTTGGATGGACCTAATGCATGTGCTGAAAAGGAGCAGAACAAGAGGATACTTGCCTATGACAGGAAACCTCCCGCCTGGGCACAAACGATTTGCATCACCTGATCATCGTAGAGCCTTTCAGACAGGTCAGGGAGAGAGGTTTGTTCCAACAGGTGGACCACCTAAGCCTCAGTTTTCAGAGTAAACACAATGTGGGTTGTCAGTACTGTTACTGCTGCTCCTGTTGCTACTCTCTACTTCCACCTCAGACTTTCCTTCCTGCTGCCTGAAAAAAAGATGTTATGTAACCCAGTGTGTTCCCGTGTTCATCAGTATGGTCATGTCCATGTCTGTGTGATCATGATGCTTTTATTGCAGTGTTTAAAGTGGTTGAAGAGTAAAACATAGCCCTGGATTTGACCAAATTTGACCGAATGGTCACCCCTACATGTAATCAACGAATTTGCTGATGAAGTATGACGGCTCAGATGACCAGTCACTCGGTGACCTGTCTGGGTCTGAAACACCAGAAACACACTGATATATTTGAATGATTATTATTTTGTTTGTTTCAAAGTTTGAAATAAAAGTGTGTTCATAAGTTGAGATGTCGGTTATAAACCTATACATACTAGGCATTAGCTCAGTATCTTAAAAGGCCCTGAAACGTCAGTTTCTTACTATAAACTATTAAAATAAGTTGAGTCCGTGTTTTCAGTGTCCCTGGTTTTTCCCTTTCCCTGGGTATTCCCTATTATTTTTTTTTAACTGCTTACCTTCGTTAATGTTTGGAGTTTGTTTGTTTCCTGCCAGGGACTACGGGCGGAAACTAACAATTTGCTACAACCTGGCACGACATCTATCAATGTTTTTGTGCACTGTCCCTGTTCAAATAAATAAATTAAAATTTTTGGACTCTGTAAGCCTTTAGTTATTAAATTATTTTACTGCATCAGTCTTTCATCTGTATTTGGGTTCTTCTCCTGCTGCCTGTTCAGCAACCATGACAATTAAGAGTGCCATCAGAGAGATAGACAGTATGTTTTTATCTAACAGTTACCAGAGGCCTGTACTACGAAGCAAGATCAACATGTCCTGGATCTCTTTCAGTTATCCGGCTTCACCTAACAACCGCGGTCCCGCATAAGCTGTATCACGACGGTGGTTATCAACTAGTTCAGTCAACTCAGGGTTTCCCAATCCAGCGGCGCACGTTCACATAAAAGAGGCAGTGTTTGCGCTTATGTTTTATATAAGAAGAGCAAATTATAATTCTACATAAATATGAAGAACACAGACTCTGTTTTACAGGGAAAACGCAATACAGTTGCTGCTTCCTAAAAAATAGCCGACGCTGTAGATGTTTAAATCACAACTCCAATATCACTTCCCTATCAGTCAGGACCAAGATCTGACCATAATTACACTTGTGCTTTCCATAAACTGTCATTGCTTTAGCCTATTATTTCAGTTGCAACCCTGGCAGTGGGAAGCGATCGTGAGAGCGAATAACAAATATCAAAACATAATATCTCTCTCTCTCTCTCTCTATTAATGTTATGGTACCTGAGTTGACATATGAACACAGACTGGATATAACGCATTATTTGAATTCAAATACCTACTGTGTAGCATTGCTCATGTATTTATTTTATTGGCAGCTATTGTTGTAACCACAGTGCTACTTAGCTGCCTTTCCTGTTCTCATCTATGAAACCACTTCAAAAGAGGTTTTGAGTATACAGGTATGTTAGTATCCATTCATCAAAAAGACATGCAAACATGCCTAGAGTATACTGCACTTCATGATGGGAGAACATGTGTTATTTCTTGTTTTAGTGACCAGATAAACCAAAATAGAACTAACTGTAGATGTGACACATAGTGAAACTAAATTGTTGTGTAATGTACTGGGCAGAGTCCCTCCCTTTTATACTTTACCATTATGCTTTTTATAAGCACCCCCATACGCGCATATCACCCACTTGACTGGACTGGCTCAACTTGTTTCTTCGTGAATGGAATGTAGACAGATTCACTCTTATGAGAAACTGATAATAGGGGCAGGATGAACAAAGCTGCTGTTTAGTATGTGCTGTGACGGTGCTTTAGTGAGCTCGGCGGAAAGTGAGGAGTACATCAACTCAAAACCGAAACTGATGCTGCATTTGAACGTTGCTTCTGCCGAAGGATGGACAAAGCACAACAACAAAAAGGACTGGTTGATCACATGACCAGCTTGGAGAACACCCATGGCTCGTGTCCCGGAGCTGCTCTTGGCCACTTTGGAGGAGCTGCTTGATAAAGAGCTGAGGACTTTCCAGTGGTTTCTGTCCAGTAATGTTCTCGAAGGATTCCCTCATATTCCAAAGTCGCGAGTCGATAGGGTGGACAGGCCGCGCACTGTGGATCTTTTGGTGCAGACTTATGGCTACAACGGTGCCGTTACTGTCACAGTGGATATACTGATGAGAATGAAACTTAAACTGTGGGCTGAAACACTGAAGGAGAACTACGATGAAGGTAAAACATGTTTAAAAAGAACAAAATTTGACTGTTTAGTTTGTAAGACAAAATAGCTTGGCCATGTAACAGCTATCTTTTCTCTTTGTTACTTTATCAGTTCCAAGCAATCAAATAGGCAAAGGTAAGACAACAAAAAGATCTCCACACAAACACAAACACACACACAACGCCATGTTAACAAGTTCAAACTCATAACCATGTACAGACACAAGATTAAAAGGTAGAACTTTACAAAACTAAAATAGAATGTTTTATTTATTATTTGAACAGAAATCGACCATCAAGCAATACGAAAAAAACTGAGATCCACCGTGATGACAAAGTACCAAAACATTTACGAGGGGAATGCAGATGAAGGAGACACCATCTACCTGAACAAAATCTACACCGAACTGCGCTTGATCGAAGGAGACTGGGGAGGCTTCAGCAATGAGCATGAGGTCAGACAGCGGAGGTCCAACGATGTGACGACAGAAGAAACCTCCATTAAAGCGAGCAACATTTTCAAACCAACGCACAACCAAGAGAAGCGAATCAGAACTGTGCTTACCCAGGGTATACCTGGAGTGGGTAAAACTGTCTGCACACAGAAGTTTACCCTAAGCTGGGCTGAAGGCGAGGAAAATCAGGACATAACCTTCCTCTTCCCGCTTCCTTTCCGTGAACTGAATCCAAACATCGGCGAGAAAGACTACAGTCTGATGCAGCTGCTCCATCAGTTCTTCCCTGAGATGAAACCTCTTGAGGCGCTGGGAACAGAATGCAAAGTCCTCTTCATCTTCGACGGCCTGGACGAGACTCTCCTCCCCTTGGACTTCAAGCACAACAAGGTCTTGAGAGATGAGACTGAGCCGGCCTCTCTAGATGTGCTGATCACCAACCTCATCACCGGAGATCTGCTTGGCAACGCTCTCATCTGGATCACGTCTAGACCTGCGGCAGCAAGCCGTATCCCCCGAAAGCACATCCACCAATGGACGGAGGTGAAGGGCTTTGCAAATGAACAGAGGGAGGAATACTTTAGGAAGCGTTTGCACAATGATAACCTCGCCACCAGGATCATCAACCATGTGAAGTCATCAAGAAGCCTCGACATCATGTGTCAGATACCAGTTTTCTGCTGGATCACAGTCACCGTAATGAAGAAAGTTTTGCACGACAATGTGACAGGAGGCATGCCCAACACCCTGACCGAGATGTATGCGTATCTCCTTCTCTGCCAGACAGACCGGATGATAGAGGGGCACTACCCAATGTCAAGTGACAATGTTGTCTTGAAGCTAGCGGAGCTGGCATTCCGCCAACTGGAGAAAGGCAAACTGATCTTCTACGAGACTGACTTGAAAGAGTGCGGCATGGATGTCAAAGAGGCGACCATCTACTCAGGAGTTTGCACAGAGCTGTTTGTGATGGAGGGCCGAAGGAGGAGAGAAGTTTTTAGCTTTGTACATTTAACCATCCAGGAGTTTCTCGCAGCTGTGTATGTCCGTCATTCCTACATGCAAAGAAAGGAAAATGTTCTTCTTGGACACCTGAAAAGGATGTCTACCAGATGGCTCCCCAAGTCTGTGTTCAGTTTTCACAAGACTGCCATCGAAAAAGCCTTGGAGAGTCCAGACGGCCGCTGGGACCTCTTCCTTCGCTTTCTGCTGGGGCTGTCGCTGAAGCCGAACCAAGAGCTCCTCGGTAGAATACTGTCTTTGGGAGCTGAAGGAAAAGAGGATGTGGAGAGAACCGTCCAGTTTATCAAAGAGAAGATTAGAGAGGATCCAGAGTCCAAGCTCAACCTCTTCCACTGCCTGAGTGAGCTCAAAGAGGAGTCTTTGGTGCAGGAGATCCAGAGCTTTGTGAGTTCTGGGAGGCTTGATGCCAAAAAGTTGTCTCCGGTCCAGTGGTCCGCGCTCACTTTCGAACTGATGACATCAGAGGCCACAGAGGAAGAGTTTGACTTGAAGAAGTACATAAGATCAGAAGAAGGGGTAGTAAAGCTGCTGACTGTCATTACTTCCTCCACACGTGCTCTGTGAGTTCACCCACATGATAATAGCGTCTCTTGCATGTTGATTTTAGTTGCTCTGCAGCCACAAACAAATGTAATGTCTATGTAATACTGCAGCTATTCTTGGACCTTGGCCTGAGCATCCTTCATGAATGAAATGGGTTGTATTTTTTTAGGCTAAATCACTGTAACCTCACTGAGAACTGCTGTAACGATTTGGCCTCCGCGCTGAGCTCGACCTCCTCTCACCTCACAGAACTGGACCTGAGTGACAACAACCTGAAGGATTCAGGGGTGAAACTGCTTTCTGTTGGATTAGGGAGTCCACACTGTAAACTTAGGAGTTTAAGGTCTGTAACAACTGCTAGCAGTCTTTTAGAAACCAAAAATTGCACAATACAACCCTGCCAAAATCAGCAACGACATCTTATGGTGAAAGACTTGTGGTTTAGGTTTACTGCTTTTTGCGTTCACATTCTATTGGATTATATACAATCTTCTTGCTATTTGTTTTTAGGTCAGATTATTAAAAGAGCTTTTTTTCCCTCCTTTTTTCAGATTACATAAATGTAAACTGGAAGGAGACTGCTGTGAGGTACTGGCTGTTGCTCTCAGCACAGAGTCTACCCAACTCAGAGAACTGGACCTGAGTGCTAATGACTTCCAGGAAGCAGGAGTCAAGGCTCTGTGTGCGGGACTCTGTAGCCACCACTGCAAACTACAAACAGTGAGGTTAGACCTTATTCTTGCTGACAAACTTAAATCACTCGCTTGCCATGGAATTTAATCACATTTTTAAGTAAAAGAAATCCCTGCTGTTTTGATGTACACTCTTACAGGTTCAACCAGTGCAAGCTGAAAGAGAACTGCTGTGCCAATTTGGCTACAGTTTTGAGTTCAGGCGCATCGCACCTGAAATTTCTTGACCTGAGCAACAACAGCCTGAAGGATTCTGGTGTATCTCTGCTTACTGCTGGACTGAGGAGTCCACACTGTAGACTGGAAACACTACGGTCAGTGCAATCCTTAATCAAATAAAGATCATGACTGTGGTTTTCCTAGCTACACTATTATTACAGTATATGAGTTT